>NW_028226216.1:0-61015 GCF_052327205.1 Somniosus microcephalus | reverse complement strand
ACACTCCCAATCTCTCTCTCTCACACTCCCAATCTCTCTCTCTCTCACTACCAATTCTCTCTCTCTCTCGACACTCCCAATCTCTCTCTCGTCTCACACTACCCAATCTCTTTCTCTCTCTGACCACTCCCAATCGCTCTCTCTCTCACACTCCCGAGTCATCTTCTCTCTCTCACACTCCCAATCTCTCTCTCTCATCTACACTCCCAATCTCTCTCTCTCTCTCACTCCCAATCTCTCTCTCTCTCACACTCCCAGGTCTCTCTCTCACACTCCCAGTCTCTCTCTCTCTCACACTCCAATCTTTCTCTCTCTCACACTCCTGATCTCTCTCGCTCACACTCCCAGTCTCTCTCTCACACTCCCAATCTCTCTCTCTCTCACACTCCCAATCTCTCTCTCACACTCCCACTCTCTCTCTCTCTCACACTACCCAATCTCTCTCACTCACACTCCAATCTCTCACTCCTCTCACACTCCAATCTCTCTCTCTCTCAACACACCCAATCTCTCTCTCTCTCACACTCCCAATCTCTCTCTCACTCCCAATCTCCTCTCTCGCACACACCCAGTCTCTCTCTCTCTCACACTCCCAATCTCTCTCTCTCACACTCCCAATCTCCTCTCTCACACTCCCAATCTCTCTCTCTCACACTCCCAATCTCTCTCTCTCACTCCCAATCTCTCTCTCTCCACTCACTCCCAATCTCTCTCTCTCACACTCCCAATCTCTCTCTCTCACTCCCAATCTCTCTCTCTCACACTCCCAATCTCTCTCTCTCTCACTCCCAATCTCTCTCTCCCTCACACTCCCAGTCTCTCTCTCTCACACTCCCAATCTCCTCTCTCACCATCCAATCACTCTCTCTCTCACTCCCAATCTCTCTCTCTCTCACACTCCCGGCCTCTCTCTCTCACAGTCCAATCTCTCTCCTCTCACACTCCCAATCTCTCTCTCTCACACTCCCAATCTCTCTCTCTCACACTCCCAATCTCTCTCTCTCACACTCCCAATCTCTGTCTCTCTCACACTCCCCATCAATCTCTCTCTCACTCCCAATCTCTCTCTCTCTCACACTCCCAATCTCCTCTCTCTCTCACTCCCAATCTCGCTCTCTCTCACACTCCCAATCTCTCTCTCCTCTCCACTCCCACTCTCTCTCTCTCTCACCCTCCCAGTCTCTCTCTCACACTCCCAGTGTCTCTCTCTCTCACACTCCCAATCTCTCTCTCACACTCCAATCTCTCTCTCTCACACTCCCAATCTCTCTCACACTCCCATCTCTCTCTCTCACACCCCAGTCTCCTCTCTCTCCACACTCCCAATCTCTCTCTCATCACACTCCCAATCTCTCTCTCACACACTCCCAATCTCTCCCTCTCACACTTCCAATCCTCTCTCTCTCTCACACTCCAATCTCTCTCTCTCACACTCCCAATCTCTCTCTCACGCTCCCAACCTCTCTCTCACACTCCCAATCTCTCTCTCTCTCACACTCACAGTCTCTCTCTCTCACACTCCCAGTCTCTCTCTCTCACACTCCCAATCTCTCTCTCTCACACTCCCAATCTCTCTCTCTCACACTCCCAATCTCTCACTCTCACACTCCGAATCTCTCTCTCTCTCTCACACTCCCAATCTCTCTCTCTCTCACACACTCCCAATCTCTCTCTATCTCACTCCCAATCTCTCTCTCTCTCACACTCCCATTCTCTCTCTCTCTCTCTCTCACTCCAAATCTCTCTCTCTCTCACACTCCCAATCTCTCCCTCTCTCTCACACTCCCAATCTCTCTCCTCTCACACTCCCAGTCTCTCTCTCTCTCTCACCCTCCCAATCTCTCTCTCACACTCCCAATCTCTCTCTCTCTCTCACACTCCCAATCTCTCTCTCACACTCCAGTCTCTCTCTCTCTCACTCCCAGTCTCTCTCTCTCACACTCCCAGTCTCTCTCTCTCTCTCTCTCTCTCTCACTCCCAGTCTCTCTCTCTCTCTCACTCCCATCTCTCTCACATCCAGTCTCTCTCTCTCACACTCCCAATCTCTCTCTCTCTCATCACTCCCCAATCTCTCTCTCTCTCTCTCACACTCCAGTCTCTCTCTCTCACACTCCCAATCTCGCTCTCTCACACTCCCAATCTCTCTCTCTCTCTCACACTCCCAATCTCTCTCTCACCCTCCCAGTCTCTCTCTCTCACTCCCAGTCTCTCTCTCTCACACTCCCCATCTCTCTCTCTCACACTCCCAATCTCTCTCTCTCACACTCCCAATCTCTCTCTCTCCACACTACCAATCTCTCTCTCTCACACTCCCAATCTCTCTCTCTCTCACACTCCCAATCTCTCTCCCTCTCACACTCCCAATCTCTCTCTCTCTCACACTCCCAATCTCTCTCTCTCTCACGCTCCCAATCTCTCTCTCTCACACACTCCCAATCTCTCTCTCTCTCTCACTCCCAATCTCTCTCTCACACTCCAATCTCTCTCTCTCTCACACTCGCAACCTCTCTCTCTCTCTCTCACACTCCCAATCTCTCACTCTCACGCTCCCAATCTCTCTCTCTCTCACGCTCCCAATCTCTCTCTCTCACACTCCCAATTCTCTCTCTCTCTCACACTCCCAATCTCTCTCTCTCACCCTCCCAGTCTCTCTCTCACACTCCCAGTCTCTCTCTCTCTCACACTCCCAATCTCTCTCTCTCTCACACTCCCAATCTCTCTCCCTCACACTCCCAATCTCTCTCTCACACTCCCAGTCTCTCTCTCTCACACTCCCAATCTCTCTCTCTCTCACACTCCCAATCTCTCTCTCTCTCACACTCCCAATCTCTCTCTCACACACTCCCAATCTCTCCCTCTCACACTTCCAATCTCTCTCTCTCTCACACTCCCAATCTCTCTCTCTCACACTCCCAATCTCTCTCTCACGCTCCCAATCTCTCTCTCACACTCCCAATCAGTTCAGTTCAGTTCAGTTCAACTGCTTTATTGGCATGAAAGTTTACAGAGAACCATATTGCCAAAGCTTACATTGCAAAAAGGTACAGTTTTCCAATCTCTCTCTCTCTCACACTCACAGTCTCTCTCTCTCACACTCCCAGTCTCTCTCTCTCACACTCCCAATCTCTCTCTCTCACACTCCCAATCTCTCTCTCTCACACTCCGAATCTCTCTCTCTCTCTCACAATCTCTCTCTCTCTCACACACATCCCAATCTCTCTCTCTCTCACACTCACAGTCTCTCTCTCTCACACTCCCAGTCTCTCTCTCTCACACTCCCAATCTCTCTCTCTCACACTCCCAATCTCTCTCTCTCACACTCCGAATCTCTCTCTCTCTCTCACACTCCCAATCTCTCTCTCTCTCACACACTCCCAATCTCTCTCTCTCTCACACTCCCAGTCTCTCTCTCTCTCACTCCCAATCTCTCTCTCTCTCACACTCCCAAACTCTCCCTCTCTCACACTCCAATCTCTCTCTCTCTCACACTCCCAGTCTCTCTCTCTCTCTCACACTCCCAATCTCTCTCTCACACTCCCAATCTCTCTCTCTCTCTCACACTCCCAATCTCTCTCTCACACTCCAGTCTCTCTCTCTCTCACTCCCAGTCTCTCTCTCTCACACTCCCAATCTCTCTCTCACACTCCCAGTCTCTCTCTCTCTCACTCCCAGTCTCTCTCTCTCACACTCCCAGTCCTCTCTCTCTCTCTCTCTCTCTCACTCCCAGTCTCTCTCTCTCTCTCTCTCTCACTCCCAGTCTCTCTCTCACTCCCAGTCTCTCTCTCTCACACTCCCAATCTCTCTCTCTCTCACACTCCCAATCTCTCTCTCTCTCTCTCACACTCCCAGTCTCTCTCTCTCACACTCCCAATCTCGCTCTCATCACACTCCCAATCTCTCTCTCTCTCTCACACTCCCAATCTCTCTCTCACACTCCCAGTCTCTCTCTCTCACTCCCAGTCTCTCTCTCTCACACTCCCCATCTCTCTCTCTCACACTCCCAATCTCTCTCTCTCACACTCCCAATCTCTCTCTCTCACACTACCAATCTCTCTCTCTCTCACACTCCCAATCTCTCTCTCTCTCACACTCCAATCTCTCTCCCTCTCACACTCCCAATCTCTCTCTCTCTCACACTCCCAATCTCTCTCTCTCTCACGCTCCCAATCTCTCTCTCTCTCACACTCCAATCTCTCTCTCTCTCTCACTCCCAATCTCTCTCTCACACTCCCAATCTCTCTCTCTCTCACACTCGCAACCTCTCTCTCTCTCTCTCACACTCCCAATCTCTCACTCTCACGCTCCCAATCTCTCTCTCTCTCACGCTCCCAATCTCTCTCTCTCACACTCCCAATCTCTCTCTCTCTCTCACTCCCAATCTCTCTCTCTCTCACACTCCCAATCTCTCTCTCTCTCTCACACTCCAATCTCTCTCTCTCTCACGCTCCCAGTCTCTCTCTCTCTCTCTCTCACTCCCAATCTCTCTGTCTCTCTCACACTCCCAATCTCTCTCTCACACTCCCAATCTCTCTCTCTCTCTCACACTCCCAATCTCTCTCTCACACTCCAATCTCTCTCTCTCTCACACTCCCAGTCTCTCTCTCTCTAACTCCCAGTCTCTATCTCTCACACTCCCAATCTCTCTCTCTCTCTCACACTCCCAATCTCTCTCTCACACTCCCAATCTCTCTCTCTGACACTCCCAATCTCTCTCTCTCACACTCCCAATCTCTCTCTCTCTCACACTCCCAATCTCTCTCTCTCACACTCCCAATCTCTCTCTCTCACACTCCCAATGTCTCTCTCTCTCACACTCCCAATCTCTCTCTCTCGCACTCCCAATCTCTCTCTCTCACACTCCCAACCTCTCTCTCTCACACTCCCAATCTCTCTCTCTCTCACACTCCCAATCTCTCTCTGTCTCACACTCCAATCTCTCTCTCTCACACTCCCAGTCTCTCTCTCTCTCTCACACTCCCAGTCTCTCTCTCTCTCACACTCCCAATCTCTCTCTCTCTCACTCCCAATCTCTCTCTGACACTCCCAATCTCTCTCTCTCACACTCCCAATCTCTCTCTCTCTCACACTCCCAATCTCTCTCTCTCACACTCCCAATCTCTCTCTCTCTCACACTCCCAATCTCTCTCTCTCTCTGACACTCCCAATCTCTCTCTCTCTCACACTCCCAATCTCTCTCTCTCACACTCCCAATCTCTCTCTCTCTCACACTCCCAATCTCTCTCTCTCTCTCACTCCCAAATCTCTCTCTCTCTCTCACTCCCAATCTCTCTCTCTCTCACACTCCCAATCTCTCTCTCTCTCTCACACTCCCAATCTCTCTCTCTCTCACGCTCCCAGTCTCTCTCTCTCTCTCTCTCACTCCCAATCTCTCTGTCTCTCTCACACTCCCAATCTCTCTCTCACACTCCCAATCTCTCTCTCTCTCTCACACTCCCAATCTCTCTCTCACACTCCCAATCTCTCTCTCTCTCACACTCCCAGTCTCTCTCTCTCTAACTCCCCAGTCTCTCTCTCTCACACTCCCAATCTCTCTCTCTCTCTCACACTCCCAATCTCTCTCTCACACTCCCAATCTCTCTCTCTGACACTCCCAATCTCTCTCTCTCACACTCCCAATCTCTCTCTCTCTCACACTCCCAATCTCTCTCTCTCACACTCCCAATCTCTCTCTCTCACACTCCCAATGTCTCTCTCTCTCACACTCCCAATCTCTCTCTCTCGCACTCCCAATCTCTCTCTCTCACACTCCCAACCTCTCTCTCTCACACTCCCAATCTCTCTCTCTCTCACACTCCCAATCTCTCTCTGTCTCACACTCCCAATCTCTCTCTCTCACACTCCCAGTCTCTCTCTCTCTCACACACTCCAGTCTCTCTCTCTCTCACACTCCCAATCTCTCTCTCTCTCACTCCAATCTCTCTCTGACACTCCCAATCTCTCTCTCTCACACTCCAATCTCTCTCTCTCTCACACTCCCAATCTCTCTCTCTCACACTCCCAATCTCTCTCTCTCTCACACTCCCAATCTCTCTCTCTCTCTGACACTCCCATCTCTCTCTCTCTCACACTCCCAATCTCTCTCTCTCACACTCCCAATCTCTCTCTCTCTCACACTCCCAATCTCTCTCTCACACACTCCCAATCTCTCCCTCTCACACTTCCAATCTCTCTCTCTCTCACACTCCCAATCTCTCTCTCTCACACTCCCAATCTCTCTCTCACGCTCCCAATCTCTCTCTCACACTCCCAATCAGTTCAGTTCAGTTCAGTTCAACTGCTTTATTGGCATGAAAGTTTACAGAGAACATATTGCCAAAGCTTACATTGCAAAAAGGTACAGTTTTCCAATCTCTCTCTCTCTCACACTCACAGTCTCTCTCTCTCACACTCCCAGTCTCTCTCTCTCACACTCCCAATCTCTCTCTCTCACACTCCCAATCTCTCTCTCTCACACTCCGAATCTCTCTCTCTCTCTCACAATCTCTCTCTCTCTCACACACTCCCAATCTCTCTCTCTCTCACACTCACAGTCTCTCTCTCTCACACTCCCAGTCTCTCTCTCTCACACTCCCAATCTCTCTCTCTCACACTCCCAATCTCTCTCTCTCACACTCCGAATCTCTCTCTCTCTCTCACACTCCCAATCTCTCTCTCTCTCACACACTCCCAATCTCTCTCTCTCTCACACTCCCAGTCTCTCTCTCTCTCTCACTCCCAATCTCTCTCTCTCTCACACTCCCAATCTCTCCCTCTCTCTCACACTCCCAATCTCTCTCTCTCTCACACTCCCAGTCTCTCTCTCTCTCTCACACTCCCAATCTCTCTCTCACACTCCCAATCTCTCTCTCTCTCTCACACTCCCAATCTCTCTCTCACACTCCCAGTCTCTCTCTCTCTCACTCCCAGTCTCTCTCTCTCACACTCCCAATCTCTCTCTCACACTCCCAGTCTCTCTCTCTCTCACTCCCAGTCTCTCTCTCTCACACTCCCAGTCTCTCTCTCTCTCTCTCTCTCTCTCACTCCCAGTCTCTCTCTCTCTCTCTCTCTCACTCCCAGTCTCTCTCTCACTCCCAGTCTCTCTCTCTCACACTCCCAATCTCTCTCTCTCTCACACTCCCAATCTCTCTCTCTCTCTCTCACACTCCCAGTCTCTCTCTCTCACACTCCCAATCTCGCTCTCTCACACTCCCAATCTCTCTCTCTCTCTCACACTCCCAATCTCTCTCTCACACTCCCAGTCTCTCTCTCTCACTCCCAGTCTCTCTCTCTCACACTCCCCATCTCTCTCTCTCACACTCCCAATCTCTCTCTCTCACACTCCCAATCTCTCTCTCTCACACTACCAATCTCTCTCTCTCTCACACTCCCAATCTCTCTCTCTCTCACACTCCCAATCTCTCTCCCTCTCACACTCCCAATCTCTCTCTCTCTCACACTCCCAATCTCTCTCTCTCTCACGCTCCCAATCTCTCTCTCTCTCACACTCCCAATCTCTCTCTCTCTCTCACTCCCAATCTCTCTCTCACACTCCCAATCTCTCTCTCTCTCACACTCGCAACCTCTCTCTCTCTCTCTCACACTCCCAATCTCTCACTCTCACGCTCCCAATCTCTCTCTCTCTCACGCTCCCAATCTCTCTCTCTCACACTCCCAATCTCTCTCTCTCTCTCACTCCCAATCTCTCTCTCTCTCACACTCCCAATCTCTCTCTCTCTCTCACACTCCCAATCTCTCTCTCTCTCACGCTCCCAGTCTCTCTCTCTCTCTCTCTCACTCCCAATCTCTCTGTCTCTCTCACACTCCCAATCTCTCTCTCACACTCCCAATCTCTCTCTCTCTCTCACACTCCCAATCTCTCTCTCACACTCCCAATCTCTCTCTCTCTCACACTCCCAGTCTCTCTCTCTCTAACTCCCAGTCTCTCTCTCTCACACTCCCAATCTCTCTCTCTCTCTCACACTCCCAATCTCTCTCTCACACTCCCAATCTCTCTCTCTGACACTCCCAATCTCTCTCTCTCACACTCCCAATCTCTCTCTCTCTCACACTCCCAATCTCTCTCTCTCACACTCCCAATCTCTCTCTCTCACACTCCCAATGTCTCTCTCTCTCACACTCCCAATCTCTCTCTCTCGCACTCCCAATCTCTCTCTCTCACACTCCCAACCTCTCTCTCTCACACTCCCAATCTCTCTCTCTCTCACACTCCCAATCTCTCTCTGTCTCACACTCCCAATCTCTCTCTCTCACACTCCCAGTCTCTCTCTCTCTCTCACACTCCCAGTCTCTCTCTCTCTCACACTCCCAATCTCTCTCTCTCTCACTCCCAATCTCTCTCTGACACTCCCAATCTCTCTCTCTCACACTCCCAATCTCTCTCTCTCTCACACTCCCAATCTCTCTCTCTCACACTCCCAATCTCTCTCTCTCTCACACTCCCAATCTCTCTCTCTCTCTGACACTCCCAATCTCTCTCTCTCTCACACTCCCAATCTCTCTCTCTCACACTCCCAATCTCTCTCTCTCTCACACTCCCAATCTCTCTCTCTCTCTCACTCCCAATCTCTCTCTCTCTCACACTCCTAGTCTCTCTCTCACACTCCCAGTCTCTCTCTCTCTCTCACACTCCCAATCTTTCTCTCTCTCACACTCCTGATCTCTCTCTCTCACACTCCCAGTCTCTCTCTCTCACACTCCCAATCTCTCTCTCACACTCCCAATCTCTCTCTCTCACACTCCCAATCTCTCTCTCTCACACTCCCAATCTCTCTCTCTCTCACACTCCCAATCTCTCTCTCTCTCTGACACTCCCAATCTCTCTCTCTCTCACACTCCCAATCTCTCTCACTCACACTCCCAATCTCTCTCTCTCTCACACTCCCAATCTCTCTCTCTCTCACACTCCCAATCTCTCTCTCTCACACTCCCAATCTCTCTCTCGCACTCCCAATCTCTCTCTCTCACACTCCCAACCTCTCTCTCTCACACTCCCAATCTCTCTCTCTCTCACACTCCCAATCTCTCTGTCTCTCTCACACTCCCAATCTCTCTCTCACACTCCCAATCTCTCTCAGTTCAGTTCAGTTCAGTTCAAATGCTTTATTGGCATGAAAGTTTACAGAGAACCATATTGCCAAAGCTTACATAGCAAAAAGGTACAGTTTTCCAACATTCTGTAGGTGTCAATCGATTTGACATTTGTTGGGTATATACAATATTACTTTTAAACAATATTAATTTTAAACAGTCTTTCTACTTCATTTGGTATGTTCAATATTAATTTTAAACAGTCTTACTTTTAAACAGTCCTCAGGTTGTGACATGTTGTTACATATTTAGCCCCAAGGTATGGTCTGTCTCCTTCTCCTAGGACTAATCTCAATTTTGACAGATCATCCAATTCCTTGAAATCTGGGGTTGTTTGGCTTAGCTTGTTGAATAATATGTTTCTTGATGTGTTGAATTTTTCGCATTTTAGGAGGAAATGCATTTCTGTTTCAACCTCGCCAGCCAGACATTGATCGCATATTCTATTCTCTCTAGGCTGCCAGGATTTCTTGTATCTGCCTTTTTCAATTTCCAGTTGGTGGTCGCTTAGTCTGTACCTGGTGAGGGTCTGTCTCTGTTTTGTGTCTCTGATGGTCGTGAGGTAGTCTGCCAGTTTATATTCTCTTTTTAGGGCCCGGTAACATTCTAATCTGCTTTGGCTTTCGGTTATTTTGTTCCAATGTTCCAGGTAGGTTTCTTTGCATTTTTTAATGATTTGGTTCACTCGGATTGGTGTTTGGACGGCTGTGTTGGTCTGGGGCTGGTCAGGGTCCGGCTGAGTACTTAGTTTCAGTAGCAGCTGACTCAGGGGACTCTTTTCTGGGTTTAGCTCTTGGGTCTGAAAGGCTTTGAAATGAAGGGTGTCTGGGGAGCTAGATTTGAGGTGATTTAGGAAGTTTAGTGCTCGTTTTTGGATGTTTATTATCAGTGGGTATCTGCCTAGTTCGGCTCTGCATGCATTTGTTGGCGTTTTTCTTTGGGTGCGAAGGATGCTTCGGCAGAATTCTGCATGTAGGGCTTCTATTGTGTGTTTTTCCCATTTAGTGTAGCTTTGGTGATTTAGCGGGCCCCATACTTCACTACCGTACAGTGCAATGGGCAGGATTATGCTGTCAAAAATTTTGAGCCAGATTTTGATTGGGATTTGGATGTTGTAGAGTTTTCTTTTTATTGCATATAGGGCTCTTCGGGCTTTTTCTTTTAGTGCATTCACTGCTATGCTGAAGCTCCCTGATGCTGTAATAGTTAGACCAAGGTAGGTGTAGCTCATAGTGTGTCCTATAGTGGTATCACTGAGGGTAAACTGGTATTTGTTTTCCTGACATCTGGGTCTTTTCTGAAATATCATGATGTTGGTTTTCTTTAGATTTACTGTTAGAGCCCAATTTTGGCAGTATTTGTCGAGTAGGTCTAGTTGTTGCTGTAATCCCTGTTCTGTGGGAGACAGCAGAACCAGGTCGTCCGCATAGAACAGGGACTTCACTTCTCCATCCAGGAGACGGAGACCTGGTGACTCGCTTTGCTCCAGCATGTCTGCTAATTCATTTATGTATATGTTGAACAGGGTCGGGCTCAAATTGCAGCCCTGCCGGACGCCTCTTCTCTGGGTGAAGAAATCGGTGCGTTTGTCTCCAATTTTGACCCCGCATTTGTTTTTCAGATACATTGATTTAATAAGGTCATAGACTTTGCCCCCTATTCCACACTGAAGAAGTTTATAATAGAGCCCTTCGTGCCATATAGAGTCAAAGGCTTTCTTGAAGTCGATGAAACAGGCGAATATTTTCCCATTTTTTGTTTGGTGTTTATGTTTTTCAATGAGGGTGTGAAGGGTATAGATATGGTCGGCGGTGCGGTGTTTTGGAAGAAAGCCTATTTGGTTTTTTCTGAGGATATTATGTTTGTTAAGAAAATCAAGTAATCTACTGTTTAGAATACTGCAGAATAACTTCCCTAGACAACTGTTGACACAGATGCCGCGGTAGTTATTTGGGTCTGATTTGTTTCCACTTTTATATATGGGGGAGATTAGTCCTTGGCACCAGATATCGGGAAAACAGCCTGAGCGTAATATGATGTTGAATAGTTTGAGTATCGCACCCTGCATCTCCATATTGCTGAACTTTAGCATTTCATTTTTGATGTTGTCTGGGCCACAGGCTTTCTTTAGGTGGAGAGATTTTGTTTTTGTGGCCAGTTCTTTCCATGTGATTGGGGAGTCTAGAGGGTTTTGGTTGTCTTTAATTGTTGCTTCTAATGTGTGGAGTTATTCTGTGACCTGATGTTGACTTGGGTTTGTTTTGTTTTTTGGGATGTCTTTGTAGAGGTTTTCAAAATGTGTTCTCCAGATGTCGCCATCTTGGATTGGTAATGCTTGCAATTGTGTTGTACTCAGGTTATTCCACATTTCCCAGAATTGTTTTGGATTGGTGGAGTTTTCAATTTCTTCGAGTATTTTGTGGGTATAGTTTTGTGTTTTGTTCCTAATGGTGTGTTTATATCTTTTGAGGGTTTCATTGTATCTAGTACGTAGGTCCGGATTGTTTGGTTGCCGATGCTTTTGGTTTGATATTTTTCTCAGGTCTTTTCTGGCATTTTTGCATTCGTGGTCAAACCATTTCATATTTTTATTTTGTCTTTTGTGATGCTTCCTCTTCTGTTTCACGAGGTCGGCTTTTACAGCTGCCTCATGGAAGATCATATTTATATCCTCTATGGCCGTGTTTACACCATCTCTGGTGATCTCATATAGATTTTCTTTAAATTTTGAAATTTTACTTGTGAGATCAGGTGAATTTAGTGCTGTGATGAATTTATCTCCACTGTCTGGGGCCCATCTGTATGTCTGGTTTATTTTATGTAGCTTACTGTGTTCCTTTTTTGTGTCTGTAGTTTGGGCAGAAAGTTTAAGGGACACATTTATTTGGTTATGGTCTGAGAGGGGGGATTGCTGCCTGACAGTGAATGCGTTGATATCGCAGGGGTCCAGGTCAGTGATTGTATAGTCCACCACACTAGACCCAAGAGTTGAGGAGTATGTGAGTCTCCCTAGGGAGTCCCCTCTGAACCTACCATTAACTATGTACAGGCCTAAGGCTCGGCAGAGTTGCACTACCTCCCTACCGCTTTTATTTATTTCACGATCAAGGTTGTTCCGATTTGCGATGGCTGGTGTGACATCTAAAGGGGTCTGGCCAAACACTCTCTCTCTCTCACACTCCCAATCTCTCTCTCACACTCCCAATCTCTCTCTCACACTCCCAATCTCTCTCTCTCTCACACTCCCAGTCAGTTCAGTTCAGTTCAGTTCAAATGCTTTATTGGCATGAAAGTTTACAGAGAACCATATTGCCAAAGCTTACATAGCAAAAAGGTACAGTTTTCCAACATTCTGTAGGTGTCAATCGATTTGACATTTGTTGGGTATATACAATATTACTTTTAAACAATATTAATTTTAAACAGTCTTTCTACTTCATTTGGTATGTTCAATATTAATTTTAAACAGTCTTACTTTTAAACAGTCCTCAGGTTGTGACATGTTGTTACATATTTAGCCCCAAGGTATGGTCTGTCTCCTTCTCCTAGGACTAATCTCAATTTTGACAGATCATCCAATTCCTTGAAATCTGGGGTTGTTTGGCTTAGCTTGTTGAATAATATGTTTCTTGATGTGTTGAATTTTTCGCATTTTAGGAGGAAATGCATTTCTGTTTCAACCTCGCCAGCCAGACATTGATCGCATATTCTATTCTCTCTAGGCTGCCAGGATTTCTTGTATCTGCCTTTTTCAATTTCCAGTTGGTGGTCGCTTAGTCTGTACCTGGTGAGGGTCTGTCTCTGTTTTGTGTCTCTGATGGTCGTGAGGTAGTCTGCCAGTTTATATTCTCTTTTTAGGGCCCGGTAACATTCTAATCTGCTTTGGCTTTCGGTTATTTTGTTCCAATGTTCCAGGTAGGTTTCTTTGCATTTTTTAATGATTTGGTTCACTCGGATTGGTGTTTGGACGGCTGTGTTGGTCTGGGGCTGGTCAGGGTCCGGCTGAGTACTTAGTTTCAGTAGCAGCTGACTCAGGGGACTCTTTTCTGGGTTTAGCTCTTGGGTCTGAAAGGCTTTGAAATGAAGGGTGTCTGGGGAGCTAGATTTGAGGTGATTTAGGAAGTTTAGTGCTCGTTTTTGGATGTTTATTATCAGTGGGTATCTGCCTAGTTCGGCTCTGCATGCATTTGTTGGCGTTTTTCTTTGGGTGCGAAGGATGCTTCGGCAGAATTCTGCATGTAGGGCTTCTATTGTGTGTTTTTCCCATTTAGTGTAGCTTTGGTGATTTAGCGGGCCCCATACTTCACTACCGTACAGTGCAATGGGCAGGATTATGCTGTCAAAAATTTTGAGCCAGATTTTGATTGGGATTTGGATGTTGTAGAGTTTTCTTTTTATTGCATATAGGGCTCTTCGGGCTTTTTCTTTTAGTGCATTCACTGCTATGCTGAAGCTCCCTGATGCTGTAATAGTTAGACCAAGGTAGGTGTAGCTCATAGTGTGTCCTATAGTGGTATCACTGAGGGTAAACTGGTATTTGTTTTCCTGACATCTGGGTCTTTTCTGAAATATCATGATGTTGGTTTTCTTTAGATTTACTGTTAGAGCCCAATTTTGGCAGTATTTGTCGAGTAGGTCTAGTTGTTGCTGTAATCCCTGTTCTGTGGGAGACAGCAGAACCAGGTCGTCCGCATAGAACAGGGACTTCACTTCTCCATCCAGGAGACGGAGACCTGGTGACTCGCTTTGCTCCAGCATGTCTGCTAATTCATTTATGTATATGTTGAACAGGGTCGGGCTCAAATTGCAGCCCTGCCGGACGCCTCTTCTCTGGGTGAAGAAATCGGTGCGTTTGTCTCCAATTTTGACCCCGCATTTGTTTTTCAGATACATTGATTTAATAAGGTCATAGACTTTGCCCCCTATTCCACACTGAAGAAGTTTATAATAGAGCCCTTCGTGCCATATAGAGTCAAAGGCTTTCTTGAAGTCGATGAAACAGGCGAATATTTTCCCATTTTTTGTTTGGTGTTTATGTTTTTCAATGAGGGTGTGAAGGGTATAGATATGGTCGGCGGTGCGGTGTTTTGGAAGAAAGCCTATTTGGTTTTTTCTGAGGATATTATGTTTGTTAAGAAAATCAAGTAATCTACTATTTAGAATACTGCAGAATAACTTCCCTAGACAACTGTTGACACAGATGCCGCGGTAGTTATTTGGGTCTGATTTGTTTCCACTTTTATATATGGGGGAGATTAGTCCTTGGCACCAGATATCGGGAAAACAGCCTGAGCGTAATATGATGTTGAATAGTTTGAGTATCGCACCCTGCATCTCCATATTGCTGAACTTTAGCATTTCATTTTTGATGTTGTCTGGGCCACAGGCTTTCTTTAGGTGGAGAGATTTTGTTTTTGTGGCCAGTTCTTTCCATGTGATTGGGGAGTCTAGAGGGTTTTGGTTGTCTTTAATTGTTGCTTCTAATGTGTGGAGTTTTTCTGTGACCTGATGTTGACTTGGGTTTGTTTTGTTTTTTGGGATGTCTTTGTAGAGGTTTTCAAAATGTGTTCTCCAGATGTCGCCATCTTGGATTGGTAATGCTTGCAATTGTGTTGTACTCAGGTTATTCCACATTTCCCAGAATTGTTTTGGATTGGTGGAGTTTTCAATTTCTTCGAGTATTTTGTGGGTATAGTTTTGTGTTTTGTTCCTAATGGTGTGTTTATATCTTTTGAGGGTTTCATTGTATCTAGTACGTAGGTCCGGATTGTTTGGTTGCCGATGCTTTTGGTTTGATATTTTTCTCAGGTCTTTTCTGGCATTTTTGCATTCGTGGTCAAACCATTTCATATTTTTATTTTGTCTTTTGTGATGCTTCCTCTTCTGTTTCACGAGGTCGGCTTTTACAGCTGCCTCATGGAAGATCATATTTATATCCTCTATGGCCGTGTTTACACCATCTCTGGTGATCTCATATAGATTTTCTTTAAATTTTGAAATTTTACTTGTGAGATCAGGTGAATTTAGTGCTGTGATGAATTTATCTCCACTGTCTGGGGCCCATCTGTATGTCTGGTTTATTTTATGTAGCTTACTGTGTTCCTTTTTTGTGTCTGTAGTTTGGGCAGAAAGTTTAAGGGACACATTTATTTGGTTATGGTCTGAGAGGGGGGATTGCTGCCTGACAGTGAATGCGTTGATATCGCAGGGGTCCAGGTCAGTGATTGTATAGTCCACCACACTAGACCCAAGAGTTGAGGAGTATGTGAGTCTCCCTAGGGAGTCCCCTCTGAACCTACCATTAACTATGTACAGGCCTAAGGCTCGGCAGAGTTGCACTACCTCCCTACCGCTTTTATTTATTTCACGATCAAGGTTGTTCCGATTTGCGATGGCTGGTGTGACATCTAAAGGGGTCTGGCCAAACACTCTCTCTCTCTCACACTCCCAATCTCTCTCTCACACTCCCAATCTCTCTCTCACACTCCCAATCTCTCTCTCTCTCACACTCCCAGTCAGTTCAGTTCAGTTCAGTTCAAATGCTTTATTGGCATGAAAGTTTACAGAGAACCATATTGCCAAAGCTTACATAGCAAAAAGGTACAGTTTTCCAACATTCTGTAGGTGTCAATCGATTTGACATTTGTTGGGTATATACAATATTACTTTTAAACAATATTAATTTTAAACAGTCTTTCTACTTCATTTGGTACGTTCAATATTAATTTTAAACAGTCTTACTTTTAAACAGTCCTCAGGTTGTGACATGTTGTTACATATTTAGCCCCAAGGTATGGTCTGTCTCCTTCTCCTAGGACTAATCTCAATTTTGACAGATCATCCAATTCCTTGAAATCTGGGGTTGTTTGGCTTAGCTTGTTGAATAATATGTTTCTTGATGTGTTGAATTTTTCGCATTTTAGGAGGAAATGCATTTCTGTTTCAACCTCGCCAGCCAGACATTGATCGCATATTCTATTCTCTCTAGGCTGCCAGGATTTCTTGTATCTGCCTTTTTCAATTTCCAGTTGGTGGTCGCTTAGTCTGTACCTGGTGAGGGTCTGTCTCTGTTTTGTGTCTCTGATGGTCGTGAGGTAGTCTGCCAGTTTATATTCTCTTTTTAGGGCCCGGTAACATTCTAATCTGTTTTGGCTTTCGGTTATTTTGTTCCAATGTTCCAGGTAGGTTTCTTTGCATTTTTTAATGATTTGGTTCACTCGGATTGGTGTTTGGACGGCTGTGTTGGTCTGGGGCTGGTCAGGGTCCGGCTGAGTACTTAGTTTCAGTAGCAGCTGACTCAGGGGACTCTTTTCTGGGTTTAGCTCTTGGGTCTGAAAGGCTTTGAAATGAAGGGTGTCTGGGGAGCTAGATTTGAGGTGATTTAGGAAGTTTAGTGCTCGTTTTTGGATGTTTATTATCAGTGGGTATCTGCCTAGTTCGGCTCTGCATGCATTTGTTGGCGTTTTTCTTTGGGTGCGAAGGATGCTTCGGCAGAATTCTGCATGTAGGGCTTCTATTGTGTGTTTTTCCCATTTAGTGTAGCTTTGGTGATTTAGCGGGCCCCATACTTCACTACCGTACAGTGCAATGGGCAGGATTATGCTGTCAAAAATTTTGAGCCAGATTTTGATTGGGATTTGGATGTTGTAGAGTTTTCTTTTTATTGCATATAGGGCTCTTCGGGCTTTTTCTTTTAGTGCATTCACTGCTATGCTGCAGCTCCCTGATGCTGTAATAGTTAGACCAAGGTAGGTGTAGCTCATAGTGTGTCCTATAGTGGTATCACTGAGGGTAAACTGGTATTTGTTTTCCTGACATCTGGGTCTTTTCTGAAATATCATGATGTTGGTTTTCTTTAGATTTACTGTTAGAGCCCAATTTTGGCAGTATTTGTCGAGTAGGTCTAGTTGTTGCTGTAATCCCTGTTCTGTGGGAGACAGCAGAACCAGGTCGTCCGCATAGAACAGGGACTTCACTTCTCCATCCAGGAGACGGAGACCTGGTGACTCGCTTTGCTCCAGCATGTCTGCTAATTCATTTATGTATATGTTGAACAGGGTCGGGCTCAAATTGCAGCCCTGCCGGACGCCTCTTCTCTGGGTGAAGAAATCGGTGCGTTTGTCTCCAATTTTGACCCCGCATTTGTTTTTCAGATACATTGATTTAATAAGGTCATAGACTTTGCCCCCTATTCCACACTGAAGAAGTTTATAATAGAGCCCTTCGTGCCATATAGAGTCAAAGGCTTTCTTGAAGTCGATGAAACAGGCGAATATTTTCCCATTTTTTGTTTGGTGTTTATGTTTTTCAATGAGGGTGTGAAGGGTATAGATATGGTCGGCGGTGCGGTGTTTTGGAAGAAAGCCTATTTGGTTTTTTCTGAGGATATTATGTTTGTTAAGAAAATCAAGTAATCTACTATTTAGAATACTGCAGAATAACTTCCCTAGACAACTGTTGACACAGATGCCGCGGTAGTTATTTGGGTCTGATTTGTTTCCACTTTTATATATGGGGGAGATTAGTCCTTGGCACCAGATATCGGGAAAACAGCCTGAGCGTAATATGATGTTGAATAGTTTGAGTATCGCACCCTGCATCTCCATATTGCTGAACTTTAGCATTTCATTTTTGATGTTGTCTGGGCCACAGGCTTTCTTTAGGTGGAGAGATTTTGTTTTTGTGGCCAGTTCTTTCCATGTGATTGGGGAGTCTAGAGGGTTTTGGTTGTCTTTAATTGTTGCTTCTAATGTGTGGAGTTTTTCTGTGACCTGATGTTGACTTGGGTTTGTTTTGTTTTTTGGGATGTCTTTGTAGAGGTTTTCAAAATGTGTTCTCCAGATGTCGCCATCTTGGATTGGTAATGCTTGCAATTGTGTTGTACTCAGGTTATTCCACATTTCCCAGAATTGTTTTGGATTGGTGGAGTTTTCAATTTCTTCGAGTATTTTGTGGGTATAGTTTTGTGTTTTGTTCCTAATGGTGTGTTTATATCTTTTGAGGGTTTCATTGTATCTAGTACGTAGGTCCGGATTGTTTGGTTGCCGATGCTTTTGGTTTGATATTTTTCTCAGGTCTTTTCTGGCATTTTTGCATTCGTGGTCAAACCATTTCATATTTTTATTTTGTCTTTTGTGACGCTTCCTCTTCTGTTTCACGAGGTCGGCTTTTACAGCTGCCTCATGGAAGATCATATTTATATCCTCTATGGCCGTGTTTACACCATCTCTGGTGATCTCATATAGATTTTCTTTAAATTTTGAAATTTTACTTGTGAGATCAGGTGAATTTAGTGCTGTGATGAATTTATCTCCACTGTCTGGGGCCCATCTGTATGTCTGGTTTATTTTATGTAGCTTACTGTGTTCCTTTTTTGTGTCTGTAGTTTGGGCAGAAAGTTTAAGGGACACATTTATTTGGTTATGGTCTGAGAGGGGGGATTGCTGCCTGACAGTGAATGCGTTGATATCGCAGGGGTCCAGGTCAGTGATTGTATAGTCCACCACACTAGACCCAAGAGTTGAGGAGTATGTGAGTCTCCCTAGGGAGTCCCCTCTGAACCTACCATTAACTATGTACAGGCCTAAGGCTCGGCAGAGTTGCACTACCTCCCTACCGCTTTTATTTATTTCACGATCAAGGTTGTTCCGATTTGCGATGGCTGGTGTGACATCTAAAGGGGTCTGGCCAAACACTCTCTCTCTCTCACACTCCCAATCTCTCTCTCACACTCCCAATCTCTCTCTCACACTCCCAATCTCTCTCTCTCTCACACTCCCAGTCAGTTCAGTTCAGTTCAGTTCAAATGCTTTATTGGCATGAAAGTTTACAGAGAACCATATTGCCAAAGCTTACATAGCAAAAAGGTACAGTTTTCCAACATTCTGTAGGTGTCAATCGATTTGACATTTGTTGGGTATATACAATATTACTTTTAAACAATATTAATTTTAAACAGTCTTTCTACTTCATTTGGTACGTTCAATATTAATTTTAAACAGTCTTACTTTTAAACAGTCCTCAGGTTGTGACATGTTGTTACATATTTAGCCCCAAGGTATGGTCTGTCTCCTTCTCCTAGGACTAATCTCAATTTTGACAGATCATCCAATTCCTTGAAATCTGGGGTTGTTTGGCTTAGCTTGTTGAATAATATGTTTCTTGATGTGTTGAATTTTTCGCATTTTAGGAGGAAATGCATTTCTGTTTCAACCTCGCCAGCCAGACATTGATCGCATATTCTATTCTCTCTAGGCTGCCAGGATTTCTTGTATCTGCCTTTTTCAATTTCCAGTTGGTGGTCGCTTAGTCTGTACCTGGTGAGGGTCTGTCTCTGTTTTGTGTCTCTGATGGTCGTGAGGTAGTCTGCCAGTTTATATTCTCTTTTTAGGGCCCGGTAACATTCTAATCTGCTTTGGCTTTCGGTTATTTTGTTCCAATGTTCCAGGTAGGTTTCTTTGCATTGTTTAATGATTTGGTTCACTCGGATTGGTGTTTGGACGGCTGTGTTGGTCTGGGGCTGGTCAGGGTCCGGCTGAGTACTTAGTTTCAGCAGCAGCTGACTCAGGGGACTCTTTTCTGGGTTTAGCTCTTGGGTCTGAAAGGCTTTGAAATGAAGGGTGTCTGGGGAGCTAGATTTGAGGTGATTTAGGAAGTTTAGTGCTCGTTTTTGGATGTTTATTATCAGTGGGTATCTGCCTAGTTCGGCTCTGCATGCATTTGTTGGCGTTTTTCTTTGTCTCAGTTCAGTTCAGTCTCTCTCTCTCTCTCTCTCTCTCACTCCCAGTCTCTCTCTCACACTCCCAATCTCTCTCTCTCTCTCACACTCCCAATCTCTCTCTCACACTCCCAATCTCTCTCTCTGACACTCCCAATCTCTCTCTCTCACACTCCCAATCTCTCTCTCTCACACTCCCAATCTCTCTCTCTCACACTCCCAATCTCTCTCTCTCACACTCCCAATGTCTCTCTCTCTCACACTCCCAATCTCTCTCTCTCGCACTCCCAATCTCTCTCTCTCTCACACTCCCAATCTCTCTCTCTCACACTCCCACTCTCTCTCTCTCTCTCACACTCCCAATCTCTCTCTCTCACACTCCCAGTCTCTCTCTCTCTCTCACACTCCCAGTCTCTCTCTCTCTCACACTCCCAATCTCTCTCTCTCTCACTCCCAATCTCTCTCTGACACTCCCAATCTCTCTCTCTCACACTCCCAATCTCTCTCTCTCTCACACTCCCAATCTCTCTCTCTCACACTCCCAATCTCTCTCTCTCTCACACTCCCAATCTCTCTCTCTCTCTGACACTCCCAATCTCTCTCTCTCTCACACTCCCAATCTCTCTCTCTCACACTCCCAATCTCTCTCTCTCTCACACTCCCAATCTCTCTCTCTCTCTCACTCCCAATCTCTCTCTCTCTCACACTCCCAGTCTCTCTCTCACACTCCCAGTCTCTCTCTCTCTCTCACACTCCCAATCTTTCTCTCTCTCACACTCCTGATCTCTCTCTCTCACACTCCCAGTCTCTCTCTCTCACACTCCCAATCTCTCTCTCTCTCACACTCCCAATCTCTCTCTCACACTCCCACTCTCTCTCTCTCTCACACTCCCAATCTCTCTCACTCACACTCCCAATCTCTCTCTCTCTCACACTCCCAATCTCTCTCTCTCTCACACTCCCAATCTCTCTCTCTCGCACTCCCAATCTCTCTCTCTCACACTCCCAACCTCTCTCTCTCACACTCCCAATCTCTCTCTCTCTCACACTCCCAATCTCTCTCTGTCTCACACTCCCAATCTCTCTCGCTCACACTCCCAGTCTCTCTCTCTCTCTCACACTCCCAGTCTCTCTCTCTCTCACACTCCCAATCTCTCTCTCTCTCACTCCCAATCTCTCTCTGACACTCCCAATCTCTCTCTCTCACACTCCCAATCTCTCTCTCTCTCACACTCCCAATCTCTCTCTCTCACACTCCCAATCTCTCTCTCTCTCACACTCCCAATCTCTCTCTCTCTCTGACACTCCCAATCTCTCTCTCTCTCACACTCCCAATCTCTCTCTCTCACACTCCCAATCTCTCTCTCTCTCACACTCCCAATCTCTCTCTCTCTCTCACTCCCAATCTCTCTCTCTCTCACACTCCTAGTCTCTCTCTCACACTCCCAGTCTCTCTCTCTCTCTCACACTCCCAATCTTTCTCTCTCTCACACTCCTGATCTCTCTCTCTCACACTCCCAGTCTCTCTCTCTCACACTCCCAATCTCTCTCTCTCTCACACTCCCAATCTCTCTCTCACACTCCCACTCTCTCTCTCTCTCACACTCCCAATCTCTCTCACTCACACTCCCAATCTCTCTCTCTCTCACACTCCCAATCTCTCTCTCTCTCACACTCCCAATCTCTCTCTCTCTCACACTCCCAATCTCTCTCTCACACTCCCAATCTCTCTCTCTCACACACTCCCAGTCTCTCAGTTCAGTTCAGTTCAAATGCTTTATTGGCATGAAAGTTTACAGAGAACCATATTGCCAAAGCTTACATAGCAAAAAGGTACAGTTTTCCAACATTCTGTAGGTGTCAATCGATTTGACATTTGTTGGATATATACAATATTACTTTTAAACAATATTAATTTTAAACAGTCTTTCTACTTCATTTGGTATGTTCAATATTAATTTTAAACAGTCTTACTTTTAAACAGTCCTCAGGTTGTGACATGTTGTTACATATTTAGCCCCAAGGTATGGTCTGTCTCCTTCTCCTAGGACTAATCTCAATTTTGACAGATCATCCAATTCCTTGAAATCTGGGGTTGTTTGGCTTAGCTTGTTGAATAATATGTTTCTTGATGTGTTGAATTTTTCGCATTTTAGGAGGAAATGCATTTCTGTTTCAACCTCGCCAGCCAGGCATTGATCGCATATTCTATTCTCTCTAGGCTGCCAGGATTTCTTGTATCTGCCTTTTTCAATTTCCAGTTGGTGGTCGCTTAGTCTGTACCTGGTGAGGGTCTGTCTCTGTTTTGTGTCTCTGATGGTCGTGAGGTAGTCTGCCAGTTTATATTCTCTTTTTAGGGCCCGGTAACATTCTAATCTGCTTTGGCTTTCGGTTATTTTGTTCCAATGTTCCAGGTAGGTTTCTTTGCATTTTTTAATGATTTGGTTCACTCGGATTGGTGTTTGGACGGCTGTGTTGGTCTGGGGCTGGTCAGGGTCCGGCTGAGTACTTAGTTTCAGTAGCAGCTGACTCAGGGGACTCTTTTCTAGGTTTAGCTCTTGGGTCTGAAAGGCTTTGAAATGAAGGGTGTCTGGGGAGCTAGATTTGAGGTGATTTAGGAAGTTTAGTGCTCGTTTTTGGATGTTTATTATCAGTGGGTATCTGCCTAGTTCGGCTCTGCATGCATTTGTTGGCGTTTTTCTTTGGGTGCGAAGGATGCTTCGGCAGAATTCTGCATGTAGGGCTTCTATTGTGTGTTTTTCCCATTTAGTGTAGCTTTGGTGATTTAGCGGGCCCCATACTTCACTACCGTACAGTGCAATGGGCAGGATTATGCTGTCAAAAATTTTGAGCCAGATTTTGATTGGGATTTGGATGTTGTAGAATTTTCTTTTTATTGCATATAGGGCTCTTCGGGCTTTTTCTTTTAGTGCATTCACTGCTATGCTGAAGCTCCCTGATGCTGTAATAGTTAGACCAAGGTAGGTGTAGCTCATAGTGTGTCCTATAGTGGTATCACTGAGGGTAAACTGGTATTTGTTTTCCTGACATCTGGGTCTTTTCTGAAAAATCATGATGTTGGTTTTCTTTAGATTTACTGTTAGAGCCCAATTTTGGCAGTATTTGTCGAGTAGGTCTAGTTGTTGCTGTAGCTCTCTCACACTCCCAATCTTTCTCTCTCACACTCCCAATCTCTCTCTCTCACACTCCCAATCTCTCTCTCTCACACTCCCAATCTCTCTCTCTCTCACTCCCAATCTCTCTCTCTCACACACTCCCAATCTCTCTCTCTCTCTCACTCCCAATCTCTCTCTCACACTCCCAATCTCTCTCTCTCTCACACTCGCAACCTCTCTCTCTCTCTCTCACACTCCCAATCTCTCACTCTCACGCTCCCAATCTCTCTCTCTCTCACGCTCCCAATCTCTCTCTCTCACACTCCCAATCTCAGTTCAGTTCAGTTTTCAGTTCAAATGCTTTATTGGCATGAAAGTTTACAGGGAACCATATTGCCAAAGCTTACATAGCAAAAAGGTACAGTTTTCCAACATTCTGTAGGTGTCAATCGATTTGACATTTGTTGGGTATATACAATATTACTTTTAAACAATATTAATTTTAAACAGTCTTTCTACTTCATTTGGTACGTTCAATATTAATTTTAAACAGTCTTACTTTTAAACAGTCCTCAGGT
Source organism: Somniosus microcephalus (assembly GCF_052327205.1). Lineage (NCBI taxonomy): Eukaryota > Metazoa > Chordata > Chondrichthyes > Squaliformes > Somniosidae > Somniosus > Somniosus microcephalus. The sequence continues at coordinate 37,496 of NW_028226216.1, read as the reverse complement.
TGTGACATGTTGTTACATATTTAGCCCCAAGGTATGGTCTGTCTCCTTCTCCTAGGACTAATCTCAATTTTGACAGATCATCCAATTCCTTGAAATCTGGGGTGGTTTGGCTTAGCTTGTTGAATAATATGTTTCTTGATGTGTTGAATTTTTCGCATTTTAGGAGGAAATGCATTTCTGTTTCAACCTCGCCAGCCAGACATTGATCGCATATTCTATTCTCTCTAGGCTGCCAGGATTTCTTGTATCTGCCTTTTTCAATTTCCAGTTGGTGGTCGCTTAGTCTGTACCTGGTGAGGGTCTGTCTCTGTTTTGTGTCTCTGATGGTCGTGAGGTAGTCTGCCAGTTTATATTCTCTTTTTAGGGCCCGGTAACATTCTAATCTGCTTTGGTTTTCGGTTATTTTGTTCCAATGTTCCAGGTAGGTTTCTTTGCATTGTTTAATGATTTGGTTCACTCGGATTGGTGTTTGGACGGCTGTGTTGGTCTGGGGCTGATCAGGGTCCGGCTGAGTACTTAGTTTCAGTAGCAGCTGACTCAGGGGACTCTTTTCTGGGTTTAGCTCTTGGGTCTGAAAGGCTTTGAAATGAAGGGTGTCTGGGGAGCTAGATTTGAGGTGATTTAGGAAGTTTAGTGCTCTCTCTCTCACTCCCAATCCCTCTCTCTCTCACACTCCCAATCTCTCTCTCTCTCTCACACTCCCAATCTCTCTCTCTCTCACGCTCCCAGTCTCTCTCTCTCTCTCTCTCACTCCCAATCTCTCTGTCTCTCTCACACTCCCAATCTCTCTCTCACACTCCCAATCTCTCTCTCTCTCTCACACTCCCAATCTCTCTCTCTCACACACTCCCAGTCTCTCAGTTCAGTTCAGTTCAAATGCTTTATTGGCATGAAAGTTTACAGAGAACCATATTGCCAAAGCTTACATAGCAAAAAGGTACAGTTTTCCAACATTCTGTAGGTGTCAATCGATTTGACATTTGTTGGATATATACAATATTACTTTTAAACAATATTAATTTTAAACAGTCTTTCTACTTCATTTGGTATGTTCAATATTAATTTTAAACAGTCTTACTTTTAAACAGTCCTCAGGTTGTGACATGTTGTTACATATTTAGCCCCAAGGTATGGTCTGTCTCCTTCTCCTAGGACTAATCTCAATTTTGACAGATCATCCAATTCCTTGAAATCTGGGGTTGTTTGGCTTAGCTTGTTGAATAATATGTTTCTTGATGTGTTGAATTTTTCGCATTTTAGGAGGAAATGCATTTCTGTTTCAACCTCGCCAGCCAGGCATTGATCGCATATTCTATTCTCTCTAGGCTGCCAGGATTTCTTGTATCTGCCTTTTTCAATTTCCAGTTGGTGGTCGCTTAGTCTGTACCTGGTGAGGGTCTGTCTCTGTTTTGTGTCTCTGATGGTCGTGAGGTAGTCTGCCAGTTTATATTCTCTTTTTAGGGCCCGGTAACATTCTAATCTGCTTTGGCTTTCGGTTATTTTGTTCCAATGTTCCAGGTAGGTTTCTTTGCATTTTTTAATGATTTGGTTCACTCGGATTGGTGTTTGGACGGCTGTGTTGGTCTGGGGCTGGTCAGGGTCCGGCTGAGTACTTAGTTTCAGTAGCAGCTGACTCAGGGGACTCTTTTCTAGGTTTAGCTCTTGGGTCTGAAAGGCTTTGAAATGAAGGGTGTCTGGGGAGCTAGATTTGAGGTGATTTAGGAAGTTTAGTGCTCGTTTTTGGATGTTTATTATCAGTGGGTATCTGCCTAGTTCGGCTCTGCATGCATTTGTTGGCGTTTTTCTTTGGGTGCGAAGGATGCTTCGGCAGAATTCTGCATGTAGGGCTTCTATTGTGTGTTTTTCCCATTTAGTGTAGCTTTGGTGATTTAGCGGGCCCCATACTTCACTACCGTACAGTGCAATGGGCAGGATTATGCTGTCAAAAATTTTGAGCCAGATTTTGATTGGGATTTGGATGTTGTAGAATTTTCTTTTTATTGCATATAGGGCTCTTCGGGCTTTTTCTTTTAGTGCATTCACTGCTATGCTGAAGCTCCCTGATGCTGTAATAGTTAGACCAAGGTAGGTGTAGCTCATAGTGTGTCCTATAGTGGTATCACTGAGGGTAAACTGGTATTTGTTTTCCTGACATCTGGGTCTTTTCTGAAAAATCATGATGTTGGTTTTCTTTAGATTTACTGTTAGAGCCCAATTTTGGCAGTATTTGTCGAGTAGGTCTAGTTGTTGCTGTAGCTCTCTCACACTCCCAATCTTTCTCTCTCACACTCCCAATCTCTCTCTCTCACACTCCCAATCTCTCTCTCTCACACTCCCAATCTCTCTCTCTCTCACTCCCAATCTCTCTCTCTCACACACTCCCAATCTCTCTCTCTCTCTCACTCCCAATCTCTCTCTCACACTCCCAATCTCTCTCTCTCTCACACTCGCAACCTCTCTCTCTCTCTCTCACACTCCCAATCTCTCACTCTCACGCTCCCAATCTCTCTCTCTCTCACGCTCCCAATCTCTCTCTCTCACACTCCCAATCTCAGTTCAGTTCAGTTTTCAGTTCAAATGCTTTATTGGCATGAAAGTTTACAGGGAACCATATTGCCAAAGCTTACATAGCAAAAAGGTACAGTTTTCCAACATTCTGTAGGTGTCAATCGATTTGACATTTGTTGGGTATATACAATATTACTTTTAAACAATATTAATTTTAAACAGTCTTTCTACTTCATTTGGTACGTTCAATATTAATTTTAAACAGTCTTACTTTTAAACAGTCCTCAGGTTGTGACATGTTGTTACATATTTAGCCCCAAGGTATGGTCTGTCTCCTTCTCCTAGGACTAATCTCAATTTTGACAGATCATCCAATTCCTTGAAATCTGGGGTGGTTTGGCTTAGCTTGTTGAATAATATGTTTCTTGATGTGTTGAATTTTTCGCATTTTAGGAGGAAATGCATTTCTGTTTCAACCTCGCCAGCCAGACATTGATCGCATATTCTATTCTCTCTAGGCTGCCAGGATTTCTTGTATCTGCCTTTTTCAATTTCCAGTTGGTGGTCGCTTAGTCTGTACCTGGTGAGGGTCTGTCTCTGTTTTGTGTCTCTGATGGTCGTGAGGTAGTCTGCCAGTTTATATTCTCTTTTTAGGGCCCGGTAACATTCTAATCTGCTTTGGTTTTCGGTTATTTTGTTCCAATGTTCCAGGTAGGTTTCTTTGCATTGTTTAATGATTTGGTTCACTCGGATTGGTGTTTGGACGGCTGTGTTGGTCTGGGGCTGATCAGGGTCCGGCTGAGTACTTAGTTTCAGTAGCAGCTGACTCAGGGGACTCTTTTCTGGGTTTAGCTCTTGGGTCTGAAAGGCTTTGAAATGAAGGGTGTCTGGGGAGCTAGATTTGAGGTGATTTAGGAAGTTTAGTGCTCTCTCTCTCACTCCCAATCCCTCTCTCTCTCACACTCCCAATCTCTCTCTCTCTCTCACACTCCCAATCTCTCTCTCTCTCACGCTCCCAGTCTCTCTCTCTCTCTCTCTCACTCCCAATCTCTCTGTCTCTCTCACACTCCCAATCTCTCTCTCACACTCCCAATCTCTCTCTCTCTCTCACACTCCCAATCTCTCTCTCACACTCCCAATCTCTCTCTCTCTCACACTCCCAGTCTCTCTCTCTCTAACTCCCAGTCTCTCTCTCTCACACTCCCAATCTCTCTCTCTCTCTCACACTCCCAATCTCTCTCTCTGACACTCCCAATCTCTCTCTCTCACACTCCCAATCTCTCTCTCACACTCCCAATCTCTCTCTCTCTCTCACACTCCCAATCTCTCTCTCTCTCACACTCCCAGTCTCTCTCTCTCTCACTCCCAGTCTCTCTCTCACACTCCCAATCTCTCTCTCTCACACTCCCAATCTCTCTCTCTCACACTCCCAGTCTCTCTCTCTCTCTCACACTCCCAGTCTCTCTCTCTCTCACTCTCCCAATCTCTCTCTCTCTCACTCCCAATCTCTCTCTGACACTCCCAATCTCTCTCTCTCACACTCCCAATCTCTCTCTCTCTCACACTCCCAATCTCTCTCTCTCACACTCCCAATCTCTCTCTCTCTCACACTCCCAATCTCTCTCTCTCTCTGACACTCCCAATCTCTCTCTCTCTCACACTCCCAATCTCTCTCTCTCACACTCCCAATCTCTCTCTCTCTCACACTCCCAATCTCTCTCTCTCTCTCACTCCCAATCTCTCTCTCTCTCACACTCCCAGTCTCTCTCTCACACTCCCAGTCTCTCTCTCTCTCTCACACTCCCAATCTTTCTCTCTCTCACACTCCTGATCTCTCTCTCTCACACTCCCAGTCTCTCTCTCTCACACTCCCAATCTCTCTCTCTCTCACACTCCCAATCTCTCTCTCACACTCCCACTCTCTCTCTCTCTCACACTCCCAATCTCTCTCACTCACACTCCCAATCTCTCTCTCTCTCACACTCCCAATCTCTCTCTCTCTCACACTCCCAATCTCTCTCTCTCTCACACTCCCAATCTCTCTCTCACACTCCCAATCTCTCTCTCTCACACACTCCCAGTCTCTCTCTCTCACACTCCCAATCTCTCTCTCTCACACTCCCAATCTCTCTCTCTCACACTCCCAATCTCTCTCTCTCACACTCCCAATCTCTCTCTCTCTCACTCCCAATCTCTCTCTCTCACACACTCCCAATCTCTCTCTCTCACACTCCCAATCTCTCTCTCTCACACTCCCAATCTCTCTCTCTCTCACTCCCAATCTCTCTCTCTCTCACACTCCCAATCTCTCTCTCTCACACTCCCAGTCTCTCTCTCTCACTCCCAATCTCTCTCTCTCTCACACTCCCAGTCTCTCTCTCTCACACTCCCAATCTCTCTCTCTCACACTCCCAATCACTCTCTCTCTCACTCCCAATCTCTCTCTCTCTCACACTCCCAGCCTCTCTCTCTCACAGTCCCAATCTCTCTCTCTCACACTCCCAATCTCTCTCTCTCACACTCCCAATCTCTCTCTCTCACACTCCCAATCTCTCTCTCTCTAACACTCCCAATCTATCTCTCTCTCACTCCCAATCTCTCTCTCTCTCACACTCCCAATCTCTCTCTCTCTCACTCCCAATCTCGCTCTCTCTCACACTCCCAATCTCTCTCTCTCTCACACTCCCAATCTCTCTCTCTCACCCTCCCAGTCTCTCTCTCACACTCCCAGTCTCTCTCTCTCACACTCCCAATCTCTCTCTCTCACACTCCCAATCTCTCTCTCTCACACTCCCAATCTCTCTCTCACACTCCCAGTCTCTCTCTCTCACACTCCCAATCTCTCTCTCTCTCACACTCCCAATCTCTCTCTCTCTCACACTCCCAATCTCTCTCTCTCACACTCCCAGTCTCTCTCTCTCACACTCCCAGTCTCTCTCTCTCACACTCACAATCTCTCTCTCTCACACTCCCAATCTCTCTCTCTCACACTCCCAATCTCTCTCTCTCTCACACTCCCAATCACTCTCTCTCTCACACACTCCGAATCTCTCTCTCTCTCACTCCCAATCTCTCTCTCTCTCACACTCCCAGTCTCTCTCTCTCTCTCTCTCACTCCCAATCTCTCTCTCTCTCATACTCCCAATCTCTCTCTCACACTCCCAATCTCTCTCTCTCTCACACTCCCAGTCTCTCGCTCTCTCTCACACTCCCAATCTCTCTCTCACACTCCCAATCTCTCTCTCTCTCTCACACTCCCAATCTCTCTCTCACACTCCCAGTCTCTCTCTCTCTCACTCCCAGTCTCTCTCTCTCACACTCCCAATCTCTCTCTCACACTCCCAGTCTCTCTCTCTCTCACTCCCAGTCTCTCTCTCTCACACTCCCAGTCTCTCTCTCTCTGTCTCTCTCACTCCCAGTCTCTCTCTCTCTCTCTCTCTCACTCCCAGTCTCTCTCTCTCTCACTCCCAGTCTCTCTCTCTCACACTCCCAATCTCTCTCTCTCTCACACTCCCAATCTCTCTCTCTCTCTCTCACACTCCCAGTCTCTCTCTCTCACACTCCCAATCTCGCTCTCTCACACTCCCAATCTCTCTCTCTCTCTCACACTCCCAATCTCTCTCTCACACACCCAGTCTCTCTCTCTCACTCCCAGTCTCTCTCTCTCACACTCCCCATCTCTCTCTCTCACACTCCCAATCTCTCTCTCTCTCACACTCCCAATCTCTCTCTCTCTCACACTCCCAATCTCTTTCTCTCTCTGACACTCCCAATCTCTCTCTCTCTCACACTCCCAATCTCTCTCTCTCACACTCCCAATCTCTCTCTCTCTCACACTCCCAATCTCTCTCTCTCTCTCACTCCCAATCCAATTCCAATTCCAATTAAAATGCTTTATTGGCATGAAAGTTTACAGAGAACCATATTGCCAAAGCTTACATAGCAAAAAGGTACAGTTTTCCAACATTCTGTAGGTGTCAATCGATTTGACATTTGTTGGGTACATACAATATTACTTTTAAACAATATTAATTTTAAACAGTCTTTGTACTTCATTTGGTACGTTCAATATTAATTTTAAACAGTCTTAATTTTAAACAGTCCTCAGGTTGTGACATGTTGTTACATATTTGGCCCCAAGGTATGGTCTGTCTCCTTCTCCTAGGACTAATCTCAATTTTGACAGATCATCCAATTCCTTGAAATCTGGGGTTGTTTGGCTTAGCTTGTTGAATAATATGTTTCTTGATGTGTTGAATTTTTCGCATTTTAGGAGGAAATGCATTTCTGTTTCAACCTCGCCAGCCAGACATTGATCGCATATTCTATTCTCTCTAGGCTGCCAGGATTTCTTGTATCTGCCTTTTTCAATTTCCAGTTGGTGGTCGCTTAGTCTGTACCTGGTGAGGGTCTGTCTCTGTTTTGTGTCTCTGATGGTCGTGAGGTAGTCTGCCAGTTTATATTCTCTTTTTAGGGCCCGGTAACATTCTAATCTGCTTTGGCTTTCGGTTATTTTGTTCCAATGTTCCAGGTAGGTTTCTTTGCATTTTTTAATGATTTGGTTCACTCGGATTGGTGTTTGGACGGCTGTGTTAGTCTGGGGCTGGTCAGGGTCCGGCTGAGTACTTAGTTTCAGTAGCAGCTGACTCAGGGGACTCTTTTCTAGGTTTAGCTCTTGGGTCTGAAAGGCTTTGAAATGAAGGGTGTCTGGGGAGCTAGATTTGAGGTGATTTAGGAAGTTTAGTGCTCGTTTTTGGATGTTTATTATCAGTGGGTATCTGCCTAGTTCGGCTCTGCATGCATTTGTTGGCGTTTTTCTTTGGGTGCGAAGGATGCTTCGGCAGAATTCTGCATGTAGGGCTTCTATTGTGTGTTTTTCCCATTTAGTGTAGCTTTGGTGATTTAGCGGGCCCCATACTTCACTACCGTACAGTGCAATGGGCAGGATTATGCTGTCAAAAATTTTGAGCCAGATTTTGATTGGGATTTGGATGTTGTAGAATTTTCTTTTTATTGCATATAGGGCTCTTCGGGCTTTTTCTTTTAGTGCATTCACTGCTATGCTGAAGCTCCCTGATGCTGTAATAGTTAGACCAAGGTAGGTGTAGCTCATAGTGTGTCCTATAGTGGTATCACTGAGGGTAAACTGGTATTTGTTTTCCTGACATCTGGGTCTTTTCTGAAAAATCATGATGTTGGTTTTCTTTAGATTTACTGTTAGAGCCCAATTTTGGCAGTATTTGTCGAGTAGGTCTAGTTGTTGCTGTAACTCTCTCACACTCCCAATCTTTCTCTCTCACACTCCCAATCTCTCTCTCTCACACTCCCAATCTCTCTCTCTCACACTCCCAATCTCTCTCTCTCTCACTCCCAATCTCTCTCTCTCACACACTCCCAATCTCTCTCTCTCTCTCACACTCCCAATCTCTCACTCTCACGCTCCCAATCTCTCTCTCTCTCACGCTCCCAATCTCTCTCTCTCACACTCCCAATCTCTCTCTCTCTCACACTCCCAATCTCTCTCTCTCTCACGCTCCCAATCTCTCTCTCTCACACTCCCAATCTCAGTTCAGTTCAGTTTTCAGTTCAAATGCTTTATTGGCATGAAAGTTTACAGGGAACCATATTGCCAAAGCTTACATAGCAAAAAGGTACAGTTTTCCAACATTCTGTAGGTGTCAATCGATTTGACATTTGTTGGGTATATACAATATTACTTTTAAACAATATTAATTTTAAACAGTCTTTCTACTTCATTTGGTACGTTCAATATTAATTTTAAACAGTCTTACTTTTAAACAGTCCTCAGGTTGTGACATGTTGTTACATATTTAGCCCCAAGGTATGGTCTGTCTCCTTCTCCTAGGACTAATCTCAATTTTGACAGATCATCCAATTCCTTGAAATCTGGGGTGGTTTGGCTTAGCTTGTTGAATAATATGTTTCTTGATGTGTTGAATTTTTCGCATTTTAGGAGGAAATGCATTTCTGTTTCAACCTCGCCAGCCAGACATTGATCGCATATTCTATTCTCTCTAGGCTGCCAGGATTTCTTGTATCTGCCTTTTTCAATTTCCAGTTGGTGGTCGCTTAGTCTGTACCTGGTGAGGGTCTGTCTCTGTTTTGTGTCTCTGATGGTCGTGAGGTAGTCTGCCAGTTTATATTCTCTTTTTAGGGCCCGGTAACATTCTAATCTGCTTTGGTTTTCGGTTATTTTGTTCCAATGTTCCAGGTAGGTTTCTTTGCATTGTTTAATGATTTGGTTCACTCGGATTGGTGTTTGGACGGCTGTGTTGGTCTGGGGCTGATCAGGGTCCGGCTGAGTACTTAGTTTCAGTAGCAGCTGACTCAGGGGACTCTTTTCTGGGTTTAGCTCTTGGGTCTGAAAGGCTTTGAAATGAAGGGTGTCTGGGGAGCTAGATTTGAGGTGATTTAGGAAGTTTAGTGCTCTCTCTCTCACTCCCAATCTCTCTCTCTCTCACACTCCCAATCTCTCTCTCTCTCTCACACTCCCAATCTCTCTCTCTCTCACGCTCCCAGTCTCTCTCTCTCTCTCTCTCACTCCCAATCTCTCTGTCTCTCTCACACTCCCAATCTCTCTCTCACACTCCCAATCTCTCTCTCTCTCTCACACTCCCAATCTCTCTCTCACACTCCCAATCTCTCTCTCTCTCACACTCCCAGTCTCTCTCTCTCTAACTCCCAGTCTCTCTCTCTCACACTCCCAATCTCTCTCTCTCTCTCACACTCCCAATCTCTCTCTCACACTCCCAATCTCTCTCTCTGACACTCCCAATCTCTCTCTCTCACACTCCCAATCTCTCTCTCTCTCACACTCCCAATCTCTCTCTCTCACACTCCCAATCTCTCTCTCTCACACTCCCAATGTCTCTCTCTCTCACACTCCCAATCTCTCTCTCGCACTCCCAATCTCTCTCTCTGACACTCCCAACCTCTCTCTCTCACACTCCCAATCTCTCTCTCTCTCACACTCCCAATCTCTCTGTCTCTCTCACACTCCCAATCTCTCTCTCACACTCCCAATCTCTCTCTCTCTCTCACACTCCCAATCTCTCTCTCACACTCCCAATCTCTCTCTCACACTCCCAATCTCTCTCTCTCTCACACTCCCAGTCTCTCTCTCTCTCACTCCCAGTCTCTCTCTCACACTCCCAATCTCTCTCTCTCTCTCACACTCCCAATCTCTCTCTCACACTCCCAATCTCTCTCTCTGACACTCCCAATCTCTCTCTCTCACACTCCCAATCTCTCTCTCTCACACTCCCAATCTCTCTCTCTCACACTCCCAATCTCTCTCTCTCACACTCCCAATGTCTCTCTCTCTCACACTCCCAATCTCTCTCTCTCGCACTCCCAATCTCTCTCTCTCTCACACTCCCAATCTCTCTCTCTCACACTCCCAGTCTCTCTCTCTCTCTCACACTCCCAATCTCTCTCTCTCACACTCCCAGTCTCTCTCTCTCTCTCACACTCCCAATCTCTCTCTCTCTCACTCCCAATCTCTCTCTGACACTCCCAATCTCTCTCTCTCACACTCCCAATCTCTCTCTCTCTCACACTCCCAATCTCTCTCTCTCACACTCCCAATCTCTCTCTCTCTCACACTCCCAATCTCTCTCTCTCTCTGACACTCCCAATCTCTCTCTCTCTCACACTCCCAATCTCTCTCTCTCACACTCCCAATCTCTCTCTCTCTCACACTCCCAATCTCTCTCTCTCTCTCACTCCCAATCTCTCTCTCTCTCACACTCCCAGTCTCTCTCTCACACTCCCAGTCTCTCTCTCTCTCTCACACTCCCAATCTTTCTCTCTCTCACACTCCTGATCTCTCTCTCTCACACTCCCAGTCTCTCTCTCTCACACTCCCAATCTCTCTCTCTCTCACACTCCCAATCTCTCTCTCACACTCCCACTCTCTCTCTCTCTCACACTCCCAATCTCTCTCACTCACACTCCCAATCTCTCTCTCTCTCACACTCCCAATCTCTCTCTCTCTCACACTCCCAATCTCTCTCTCTCTCACACTCCCAATCTCTCTCTCACACTCCCAATCTCTCTCTCTCACACACTCCCAGTCTCTCTCTCTCACACTCCCAATCTCTCTCTCTCACACTCCCAATCTCTCTCTCTCACACTCCCAATCTCTCTCTCTCACACTCCCAATCTCTCTCTCTCTCACTCCCAATCTCTCTCTCTCACACACTCCCAATCTCTCTCTCTCACACTCCCAATCTCTCTCTCTCACACTCCCAATCTCTCTCTCTCTCACTCCCAATCTCTCTCTCTCTCACACTCCCAATCTCTCTCTCTCACACTCCCAATCTCTCTCTCTCACACTCCCAATCTCTCTCTCTCTCACTCCCAATCTCTCTCTCTCTCACACTCCCAATCTCTCTCTCTCACACTCCCAATCTCTCTCTCTCACTCCCAATCTCTCTCTCTCTCACACTCCCAATCTCTCTCTCTCTCACACTCCCAATCTCTCTCTCTCTCACACTCCCAATCTCTCTCTCACACTCCCAATCTCTCTCTCTCACACACTCCCAGTCTCTCTCTCTCACACTCCCAATCTCTCTCTCTCACACTCCCAATCTCTCTCTCTCACACTCCCAATCTCTCTCTCTCACACTCCCAATCTCTCTCTCTCACTCCCAATCTCTCTCTCTCTCACACTCCCAGTCTCTCTCTCTCACACTCCCAATCTCTCTCTCTCACACTCCCAATCACTCTCTCTCTCACTCCCAATCTCTCTCTCTCTCACACTCCCAGCCTCTCTCTCTCACAGTCCCAATCTCTCTCTCTCACACTCCCAATCTCTCTCTCTCACACTCCCAATCTCTCTCTCTCACACTCCCAATCTCTCTCTCTCTAACACTCCCAATCTATCTCTCTCTCACTCCCAATCTCTCTCTCTCTCACACTCCCAATCTCTCTCTCTCTCACTCCCAATCTCGCTCTCTCTCACACTCCCAATCTCTCTCTCTCTCACACTCCCAATCTCTCTCTCTCACCCTCCCAGTCTCTCTCTCACACTCCCAGTCTCTCTCTCTCACACTCCCAATCTCTCTCTCTCACACTCCCAATCTCTCTCTCTCACACTCCCAATCTCTCTCTCACACTCCCAGTCTCTCTCTCTCACACTCCCAATCTCTCTCTCTCTCACACTCCCAATCTCTCTCTCTCTCACACTCCCAATCTCTCTCTCTCACACTCCCAGTCTCTCTCTCTCACACTCCCAATCTCTCTCTCTCACACTCACAATCTCTCTCTCTCACACTCCCAATCTCTCTCTCTCACACTCCCAATCTCTCTCTCTCTCACACTCCCAATCACTCTCTCTCTCACACACTCCGAATCTCTCTCTCTCTCACTCCCAATCTCTCTCTCTCTCACACTCCCAGTCTCTCTCTCTCTCTCTCTCACTCCCAATCTCTCTCTCTCTCATACTCCCAATCTCTCTCTCTCTCTCACACTCCCAATCTCTCTCTCTCTCACACTCCCAGTCTCTCGCTCTCTCTCACACTCCCAATCTCTCTCTCACACTCCCAATCTCTCTCTCTCTCTCACACTCCCAATCTCTCTCTCACACTCCCAGTCTCTCTCTCTCTCACTCCCAGTCTCTCTCTCTCACACTCCCAATCTCTCTCTCACACTCCCAGTCTCTCTCTCTCTCACTCCCAGTCTCTCTCTCTCACACTCCCAGTCTCTCTCTCTCTGTCTCTCTCACTCCCAGTCTCTCTCTCTCTCTCTCTCTCACTCCCAGTCTCTCTCTCTCTCACTCCCAGTCTCTCTCTCTCACACTCCCAATCTCTCTCTCTCTCACACTCCCAATCTCTCTCTCTCTCTCTCACACTCCCAGTCTCTCTCTCTCACACTCCCAATCTCGCTCTCTCACACTCCCAATCTCTCTCTCTCTCTCACACTCCCAATCTCTCTCTCACACACCCAGTCTCTCTCTCTCACTCCCAGTCTCTCTCTCTCACACTCCCCATCTCTCTCTCTCACACTCCCAATCTCTCTCTCTCTCACACTCCCAATCTCTCTCTCTCTCACACTCCCAATCTCTTTCTCTCTCTGACACTCCCAATCTCTCTCTCTCTCACACTCCCAATCTCTCTCTCTCACACTCCCAATCTCTCTCTCTCTCACACTCCCAATCTCTCTCTCTCTCTCACTCCCAATCCAATTCCAATTCCAATTAAAATGCTTTATTGGCATGAAAGTTTACAGAGAACCATATTGCCAAAGCTTACATAGCAAAAAGGTACAGTTTTCCAACATTCTGTAGGTGTCAATCGATTTGACATTTGTTGGGTACATACAATATTACTTTTAAACAATATTAATTTTAAACAGTCTTTGTACTTCATTTGGTACGTTCAATATTAATTTTAAACAGTCTTAATTTTAAACAGTCCTCAGGTTGTGACATGTTGTTACATATTTGGCCCCAAGGTATGGTCTGTCTCCTTCTCCTAGGACTAATCTCAATTTTGACAGATCATCCAATTCCTTGAAATCTGGGGTTGTTTGGCTTAGCTTGTTGAATAATATGTTTCTTGATGTGTTGAATTTTTCGCATTTTAGGAGGAAATGCATTTCTGTTTCAACCTCGCCAGCCAGACATTGATCGCATATTCTATTCTCTCTAGGCTGCCAGGATTTCTTGTATCTGCCTTTTTCAATTTCCAGTTGGTGGTCGCTTAGTCTGTACCTGGTGAGGGTCTGTCTCTGTTTTGTGTCTCTGATGGTCGTGAGGTAGTCTGCCAGTTTATATTCTCTTTTTAGGGCCCGGTAACATTCTAATCTGCTTTGGCTTTCGGTTATTTTGTTCCAATGTTCCAGGTAGGTTTCTTTGCATTTTTTAATGATTTGGTTCACTCGGATTGGTGTTTGGACGGCTGTGTTGGTCTGGGGCTGGTCAGGGTCCGGCTGAGTACTTAGTTTCAGTAGCAGCTGACTCAGGGGACTCTTTTCTAGGTTTAGCTCTTGGGTCTGAAAGGCTTTGAAATGAAGGGTGTCTGGGGAGCTAGATTTGAGGTGATTTAGGAAGTTTAGTGCTCGTTTTTGGATGTTTATTATCAGTGGGTATCTGCCTAGTTCGGCTCTGCATGCATTTGTTGGCGTTTTTCTTTGGGTGCGAAGGATGCTTCGGCAGAATTCTGCATGTAGGGCTTCTATTGTGTGTTTTTCCCATTTAGTGTAGCTTTGGTGATTTAGCGGGCCCCATACTTCACTACCGTACAGTGCAATGGGCAGGATTATGCTGTCAAAAATTTTGAGCCAGATTTTGATTGGGATTTGGATGTTGTAGAATTTTCTTTTTATTGCATATAGGGCTCTTCGGGCTTTTTCTTTTAGTGCATTCACTGCTATGCTGAAGCTCCCTGATGCTGTAATAGTTAGACCAAGGTAGGTGTAGCTCATAGTGTGTCCTATAGTGGTATCACTGAGGGTAAACTGGTATTTGTTTTCCTGACATCTGGGTCTTTTCTGAAAAATCATGATGTTGGTTTTCTTTAGATTTACTGTTAGAGCCCAATTTTGGCAGTATTTGTCGAGTAGGTCTAGTTGTTGCTGTAACTCTCTCACACTCCCAATCTTTCTCTCTCACACTCCCAATCTCTCTCTCTCACACTCCCAATCTCTCTCTCTCACACTCCCAATCTCTCTCTCTCTCACTCCCAATCTCTCTCTCTCACACACTCCCAATCTCTCTCTCTCTCTCACTCCCAATCTCTCTCTCACACTCCCAATCTCTCTCTCTCTCACACTCGCAACCTCTCTCTCTCTCTCTCACACTCCCAATCTCTCACTCTCACGCTCCCAATCTCTCTCTCTCTCACGCTCCCAATCTCTCTCTCTCACACTCCCAATCTCTCTCTCTCTCACACTCCCAATCTCTCTCTCTCTCACGCTCCCAATCTCTCTCTCTCACACTCCCAATCTCAGTTCAGTTCAGTTTTCAGTTCAAATGCTTTATTGGCATGAAAGTTTACAGGGAACCATATTGCCAAAGCTTACATAGCAAAAAGGTACAGTTTTCCAACATTCTGTAGGTGTCAATCGATTTGACATTTGTTGGGTATATACAATATTACTTTTAAACAATATTAATTTTAAACAGTCTTTCTACTTCATTTGGTACGTTCAATATTAATTTTAAACAGTCTTACTTTTAAACAGTCCTCAGGTTGTGACATGTTGTTACATATTTAGCCCCAAGGTATGGTCTGTCTCCTTCTCCTAGGACTAATCTCAATTTTGACAGATCATCCAATTCCTTGAAATCTGGGGTGGTTTGGCTTAGCTTGTTGAATAATATGTTTCTTGATGTGTTGAATTTTTCGCATTTTAGGAGGAAATGCATTTCTGTTTCAACCTCGCCAGCCAGACATTGATCGCATATTCTATTCTCTCTAGGCTGCCAGGATTTCTTGTATCTGCCTTTTTCAATTTCCAGTTGGTGGTCGCTTAGTCTGTACCTGGTGAGGGTCTGTCTCTGTTTTGTGTCTCTGATGGTCGTGAGGTAGTCTGCCAGTTTATATTCTCTTTTTAGGGCCCGGTAACATTCTAATCTGCTTTGGTTTTCGGTTATTTTGTTCCAATGTTCCAGGTAGGTTTCTTTGCATTGTTTAATGATTTGGTTCACTCGGATTGGTGTTTGGACGGCTGTGTTGGTCTGGGGCTGATCAGGGTCCGGCTGAGTACTTAGTTTCAGTAGCAGCTGACTCAGGGGACTCTTTTCTGGGTTTAGCTCTTGGGTCTGAAAGGCTTTGAAATGAAGGGTGTCTGGGGAGCTAGATTTGAGGTGATTTAGGAAGTTTAGTGCTCTCTCTCTCACTCCCAATCTCTCTCTCTCTCACACTCCCAATCTCTCTCTCTCTCTCACACTCCCAATCTCTCTCTCTCTCACGCTCCCAGTCTCTCTCTCTCTCTCTCTCACTCCCAATCTCTCTGTCTCTCTCACACTCCCAATCTCTCTCTCACACTCCCAATCTCTCTCTCTCTCTCACACTCCCAATCTCTCTCTCACACTCCCAATCTCTCTCTCTCTCACACTCCCAGTCTCTCTCTCTCTAACTCCCAGTCTCTCTCTCTCACACTCCCAATCTCTCTCTCTCTCTCACACTCCCAATCTCTCTCTCACACTCCCAATCTCTCTCTCTGACACTCCCAATCTCTCTCTCTCACACTCCCAATCTCTCTCTCTCTCACACTCCCAATCTCTCTCTCTCACACTCCCAATCTCTCTCTCTCACACTCCCAATGTCTCTCTCTCTCACACTCCCAATCTCTCTCTCGCACTCCCAATCTCTCTCTCTGACACTCCCAACCTCTCTCTCTCACACTCCCAATCTCTCTCTCTCTCACACTCCCAATCTCTCTGTCTCTCTCACACTCCCAATCTCTCTCTCACACTCCCAATCTCTCTCTCTCTCTCACACTCCCAATCTCTCTCTCACACTCCCAATCTCTCTCTCACACTCCCAATCTCTCTCTCTCTCACACTCCCAGTCTCTCTCTCTCTCACTCCCAGTCTCTCTCTCACACTCCCAATCTCTCTCTCTCTCTCACACTCCCAATCTCTCTCTCACACTCCCAATCTCTCTCTCTGACACTCCCAATCTCTCTCTCTCACACTCCCAATCTCTCTCTCTCACACTCCCAATCTCTCTCTCTCACACTCCCAATCTCTCTCTCTCACACTCCCAATGTCTCTCTCTCTCACACTCCCAATCTCTCTCTCTCGCACTCCCAATCTCTCTCTCTCTCACACTCCCAATCTCTCTCTCTCACACTCCCAGTCTCTCTCTCTCTCTCACACTCCCAATCTCTCTCTCTCACACTCCCAGTCTCTCTCTCTCTCTCACACTCCCAATCTCTCTCTCTCTCACTCCCAATCTCTCTCTGACACTCCCAATCTCTCTCTCTCACACTCCCAATCTCTCTCTCTCTCACACTCCCAATCTCTCTCTCTCACACTCCCAATCTCTCTCTCTCTCACACTCCCAATCTCTCTCTCTCTCTGACACTCCCAATC
This sequence comes from Somniosus microcephalus, assembly GCF_052327205.1. Lineage (NCBI taxonomy): Eukaryota > Metazoa > Chordata > Chondrichthyes > Squaliformes > Somniosidae > Somniosus > Somniosus microcephalus. Next base: position 20,923 of record NW_028226216.1, on the reverse strand, counting down.
TCTCTCTCTCTCACACTCCCAATCTCTCTCTCTCACACTCCCAATCTCTCTCTCTCTCACACTCCCAATCTCTCTCTCTCTCTCACTCCCAATCTCTCTCTCTCTCACACTCCCAGTCTCTCTCTCACACTCCCAGTCTCTCTCTCTCTCTCACACTCCCAATCTTTCTCTCTCTCACACTCCTGATCTCTCTCTCTCACACTCCCAGTCTCTCTCTCTCACACTCCCAATCTCTCTCTCTCTCACACTCCCAATCTCTCTCTCACACTCCCACTCTCTCTCTCTCTCACACTCCCAATCTCTCTCACTCACACTCCCAATCTCTCTCTCTCTCACACTCCCAATCTCTCTCTCTCTCACACTCCCAATCTCTCTCTCTCTCACACTCCCAATCTCTCTCTCACACTCCCAATCTCTCTCTCTCACACACTCCCAGTCTCTCTCTCTCACACTCCCAATCTCTCTCTCTCACACTCCCAATCTCTCTCTCTCACACTCCCAATCTCTCTCTCTCACACTCCCAATCTCTCTCTCTCTCACTCCCAATCTCTCTCTCTCACACACTCCCAATCTCTCTCTCTCACACTCCCAATCTCTCTCTCTCACACTCCCAATCTCTCTCTCTCTCACTCCCAATCTCTCTCTCTCTCACACTCCCAATCTCTCTCTCTCACACTCCCAATCTCTCTCTCTCACACTCCCAATCTCTCTCTCTCTCACTCCCAATCTCTCTCTCTCTCACACTCCCAATCTCTCTCTCTCACACTCCCAATCTCTCTCTCTCACTCCCAATCTCTCTCTCTCTCACACTCCCAATCTCTCTCTCTCTCACACTCCCAATCTCTCTCTCTCTCACACTCCCAATCTCTCTCTCACACTCCCAATCTCTCTCTCTCACACACTCCCAGTCTCTCTCTCTCACACTCCCAATCTCTCTCTCTCACACTCCCAATCTCTCTCTCTCACACTCCCAATCTCTCTCTCTCACACTCCCAATCTCTCTCTCTCACTCCCAATCTCTCTCTCTCTCACACTCCCAGTCTCTCTCTCTCACACTCCCAATCTCTCTCTCTCACACTCCCAATCACTCTCTCTCTCACTCCCAATCTCTCTCTCTCTCACACTCCCAGCCTCTCTCTCTCACAGTCCCAATCTCTCTCTCTCACACTCCCAATCTCTCTCTCTCACACTCCCAATCTCTCTCTCTCACACTCCCAATCTCTCTCTCTCTAACACTCCCAATCTATCTCTCTCTCACTCCCAATCTCTCTCTCTCTCACACTCCCAATCTCTCTCTCTCTCACTCCCAATCTCGCTCTCTCTCACACTCCCAATCTCTCTCTCTCTCACACTCCCAATCTCTCTCTCTCACCCTCCCAGTCTCTCTCTCACACTCCCAGTCTCTCTCTCTCACACTCCCAATCTCTCTCTCTCACACTCCCAATCTCTCTCTCTCACACTCCCAATCTCTCTCTCACACTCCCAGTCTCTCTCTCTCACACTCCCAATCTCTCTCTCTCTCACACTCCCAATCTCTCTCTCTCTCACACTCCCAATCTCTCTCTCTCACACTCCCAGTCTCTCTCTCTCACACTCCCAATCTCTCTCTCTCACACTCACAATCTCTCTCTCTCACACTCCCAATCTCTCTCTCTCACACTCCCAATCTCTCTCTCTCTCACACTCCCAATCACTCTCTCTCTCACACACTCCGAATCTCTCTCTCTCTCACTCCCAATCTCTCTCTCTCTCACACTCCCAGTCTCTCTCTCTCTCTCTCTCACTCCCAATCTCTCTCTCTCTCATACTCCCAATCTCTCTCTCTCTCTCACACTCCCAATCTCTCTCTCTCTCACACTCCCAGTCTCTCGCTCTCTCTCACACTCCCAATCTCTCTCTCACACTCCCAATCTCTCTCTCTCTCTCACACTCCCAATCTCTCTCTCACACTCCCAGTCTCTCTCTCTCTCACTCCCAGTCTCTCTCTCTCACACTCCCAATCTCTCTCTCACACTCCCAGTCTCTCTCTCTCTCACTCCCAGTCTCTCTCTCTCACACTCCCAGTCTCTCTCTCTCTGTCTCTCTCACTCCCAGTCTCTCTCTCTCTCTCTCTCTCACTCCCAGTCTCTCTCTCTCTCACTCCCAGTCTCTCTCTCTCACACTCCCAATCTCTCTCTCTCTCACACTCCCAATCTCTCTCTCTCTCTCTCACACTCCCAGTCTCTCTCTCTCACACTCCCAATCTCGCTCTCTCACACTCCCAATCTCTCTCTCTCTCTCACACTCCCAATCTCTCTCTCACACACCCAGTCTCTCTCTCTCACTCCCAGTCTCTCTCTCTCACACTCCCCATCTCTCTCTCTCACACTCCCAATCTCTCTCTCTCTCACACTCCCAATCTCTCTCTCTCTCACACTCCCAATCTCTTTCTCTCTCTGACACTCCCAATCTCTCTCTCTCTCACACTCCCAATCTCTCTCTCTCACACTCCCAATCTCTCTCTCTCTCACACTCCCAATCTCTCTCTCTCTCTCACTCCCAATCCAATTCCAATTCCAATTAAAATGCTTTATTGGCATGAAAGTTTACAGAGAACCATATTGCCAAAGCTTACATAGCAAAAAGGTACAGTTTTCCAACATTCTGTAGGTGTCAATCGATTTGACATTTGTTGGGTACATACAATATTACTTTTAAACAATATTAATTTTAAACAGTCTTTGTACTTCATTTGGTACGTTCAATATTAATTTTAAACAGTCTTAATTTTAAACAGTCCTCAGGTTGTGACATGTTGTTACATATTTGGCCCCAAGGTATGGTCTGTCTCCTTCTCCTAGGACTAATCTCAATTTTGACAGATCATCCAATTCCTTGAAATCTGGGGTTGTTTGGCTTAGCTTGTTGAATAATATGTTTCTTGATGTGTTGAATTTTTCGCATTTTAGGAGGAAATGCATTTCTGTTTCAACCTCGCCAGCCAGACATTGATCGCATATTCTATTCTCTCTAGGCTGCCAGGATTTCTTGTATCTGCCTTTTTCAATTTCCAGTTGGTGGTCGCTTAGTCTGTACCTGGTGAGGGTCTGTCTCTGTTTTGTGTCTCTGATGGTCGTGAGGTAGTCTGCCAGTTTATATTCTCTTTTTAGGGCCCGGTAACATTCTAATCTGCTTTGGCTTTCGGTTATTTTGTTCCAATGTTCCAGGTAGGTTTCTTTGCATTTTTTAATGATTTGGTTCACTCGGATTGGTGTTTGGACGGCTGTGTTGGTCTGGGGCTGGTCAGGGTCCGGCTGAGTACTTAGTTTCAGTAGCAGCTGACTCAGGGGACTCTTTTCTAGGTTTAGCTCTTGGGTCTGAAAGGCTTTGAAATGAAGGGTGTCTGGGGAGCTAGATTTGAGGTGATTTAGGAAGTTTAGTGCTCGTTTTTGGATGTTTATTATCAGTGGGTATCTGCCTAGTTCGGCTCTGCATGCATTTGTTGGCGTTTTTCTTTGGGTGCGAAGGATGCTTCGGCAGAATTCTGCATGTAGGGCTTCTATTGTGTGTTTTTCCCATTTAGTGTAGCTTTGGTGATTTAGCGGGCCCCATACTTCACTACCGTACAGTGCAATGGGCAGGATTATGCTGTCAAAAATTTTGAGCCAGATTTTGATTGGGATTTGGATGTTGTAGAATTTTCTTTTTATTGCATATAGGGCTCTTCGGGCTTTTTCTTTTAGTGCATTCACTGCTATGCTGAAGCTCCCTGATGCTGTAATAGTTAGACCAAGGTAGGTGTAGCTCATAGTGTGTCCTATAGTGGTATCACTGAGGGTAAACTGGTATTTGTTTTCCTGACATCTGGGTCTTTTCTGAAAAATCATGATGTTGGTTTTCTTTAGATTTACTGTTAGAGCCCAATTTTGGCAGTATTTGTCGAGTAGGTCTAGTTGTTGCTGTAACTCTCTCACACTCCCAATCTTTCTCTCTCACACTCCCAATCTCTCTCTCTCACACTCCCAATCTCTCTCTCTCACACTCCCAATCTCTCTCTCTCTCACTCCCAATCTCTCTCTCTCACACACTCCCAATCTCTCTCTCTCTCTCACTCCCAATCTCTCTCTCACACTCCCAATCTCTCTCTCTCTCACACTCGCAACCTCTCTCTCTCTCTCTCACACTCCCAATCTCTCACTCTCACGCTCCCAATCTCTCTCTCTCTCACGCTCCCAATCTCTCTCTCTCACACTCCCAATCTCTCTCTCTCTCACACTCCCAATCTCTCTCTCTCTCACGCTCCCAATCTCTCTCTCTCACACTCCCAATCTCAGTTCAGTTCAGTTTTCAGTTCAAATGCTTTATTGGCATGAAAGTTTACAGGGAACCATATTGCCAAAGCTTACATAGCAAAAAGGTACAGTTTTCCAACATTCTGTAGGTGTCAATCGATTTGACATTTGTTGGGTATATACAATATTACTTTTAAACAATATTAATTTTAAACAGTCTTTCTACTTCATTTGGTACGTTCAATATTAATTTTAAACAGTCTTACTTTTAAACAGTCCTCAGGTTGTGACATGTTGTTACATATTTAGCCCCAAGGTATGGTCTGTCTCCTTCTCCTAGGACTAATCTCAATTTTGACAGATCATCCAATTCCTTGAAATCTGGGGTGGTTTGGCTTAGCTTGTTGAATAATATGTTTCTTGATGTGTTGAATTTTTCGCATTTTAGGAGGAAATGCATTTCTGTTTCAACCTCGCCAGCCAGACATTGATCGCATATTCTATTCTCTCTAGGCTGCCAGGATTTCTTGTATCTGCCTTTTTCAATTTCCAGTTGGTGGTCGCTTAGTCTGTACCTGGTGAGGGTCTGTCTCTGTTTTGTGTCTCTGATGGTCGTGAGGTAGTCTGCCAGTTTATATTCTCTTTTTAGGGCCCGGTAACATTCTAATCTGCTTTGGTTTTCGGTTATTTTGTTCCAATGTTCCAGGTAGGTTTCTTTGCATTGTTTAATGATTTGGTTCACTCGGATTGGTGTTTGGACGGCTGTGTTGGTCTGGGGCTGATCAGGGTCCGGCTGAGTACTTAGTTTCAGTAGCAGCTGACTCAGGGGACTCTTTTCTGGGTTTAGCTCTTGGGTCTGAAAGGCTTTGAAATGAAGGGTGTCTGGGGAGCTAGATTTGAGGTGATTTAGGAAGTTTAGTGCTCTCTCTCTCACTCCCAATCTCTCTCTCTCTCACACTCCCAATCTCTCTCTCTCTCTCACACTCCCAATCTCTCTCTCTCTCACGCTCCCAGTCTCTCTCTCTCTCTCTCTCACTCCCAATCTCTCTGTCTCTCTCACACTCCCAATCTCTCTCTCACACTCCCAATCTCTCTCTCTCTCTCACACTCCCAATCTCTCTCTCACACTCCCAATCTCTCTCTCTCTCACACTCCCAGTCTCTCTCTCTCTAACTCCCAGTCTCTCTCTCTCACACTCCCAATCTCTCTCTCTCTCTCACACTCCCAATCTCTCTCTCACACTCCCAATCTCTCTCTCTGACACTCCCAATCTCTCTCTCTCACACTCCCAATCAATCTCTCTCTCACACTCCCAATCTCTCTCTCTCACACTCCCAATCTCTCTCTCTCACACTCCCAATGTCTCTCTCTCTCACACTCCCAATCTCTCTCTCGCACTCCCAATCTCTCTCTCTGACACTCCCAACCTCTCTCTCTCACACTCCCAATCTCTCTCTCTCTCACACTCCCAATCTCTCTGTCTCTCTCACACTCCCAATCTCTCTCTCACACTCCCAATCTCTCTCTCTCTCTCACACTCCCAATCTCTCTCTCACACTCCCAATCTCTCTCTCACACTCCCAATCTCTCTCTCTCTCACACTCCCAGTCTCTCTCTCTCTCACTCCCAGTCTCTCTCTCACACTCCCAATCTCTCTCTCTCTCTCACACTCCCAATCTCTCTCTCACACTCCCAATCTCTCTCTCTGACACTCCCAATCTCTCTCTCTCACACTCCCAATCTCTCTCTCTCACACTCCCAATCTCTCTCTCTCACACTCCCAATCTCTCTCTCTCACACTCCCAATCTCTCTCTCTCACACTCCCAATGTCTCTCTCTCTCACACTCCCAATCTCTCTCTCTCGCACTCCCAATCTCTCTCTCTCTCACACTCCCAATCTCTCTCTCTCACACTCCCAGTCTCTCTCTCTCTCTCACACTCCCAATCTCTCTCTCTCACACTCCCAGTCTCTCTCTCTCTCTCACACTCCCAGTCTCTCTCTCTCTCACACTCCCAATCTCTCTCTCTCTCACTCCCAATCTCTCTCTGACACTCCCAATCTCTCTCTCTCACACTCCCAATCTCTCTCTCTCTCACACTCCCAATCTCTCTCTCTCACACTCCCAATCTCTCTCTCTCTCACACTCCCAATCTCTCTCTCTCTCTGACACTCCCAATCACTCTCTCTCTCACACTCCCAATCTCTCTCTCTCACACTCCCAATCTCTCTCTCTCTCACACTCCCAATCTCTCTCTCTCTCTCACTCCCAATCTCTCTCTCTCTCACACTCCCAGTCTCTCTCTCACACTCCCAGTCTCTCTCTCTCTCTCACACTCCCAATCTTTCTCTCTCTCACACTCCTGATCTCTCTCTCTCACACTCCCAGTCTCTCTCTCTCACACTCCCAATCTCTCTGTCTCTCACACTCCCAATCTCTCTCTCACACTCCCACTCTCTCTCTCTCTCACACTCCCAATCTCTCTCACTCACACTCCCAATCTCTCTCTCTCTCACACTCCCAATCTCTCTCTCTCTCACACTCCCAATCTCTCTCTCTCTCACACTCCCAATCTCTCTCTCACACTCCCAATCTCTCTCTCTCACACACTCCCAGTCTCTCTCTCTCACACTCCCAATCTCTCTCTCTCACACTCCCAATCTCTCTCTCTCACACTCCCAATCTCTCTCTCTCACACTCCCAATCTCTCTCTCTCTCACTCCCAATCTCTCTCTCTCACACACTCCCAATCTCTCTCTCTCACACTCCCAATCTCTCTCTCTCACACTCCCAATCTCTCTCTCTCTCACTCCCAATCTCTCTCTCTCTCACACTCCCAATCTCTCTCTCTCACACTCCCAATCTCTCTCTCTCACTCCCAATCTCTCTCTCTCTCACACTCCCAGTCTCTCTCTCTCACACTCCCAATCTCTCTCTCTCACACTCCCAATCACTCTCTCTCTCACTCCCAATCTCTCTCTCTCTCACACTCCCAGCCTCTCTCTCTCACAGTCCCAATCTCTCTCTCTCACACTCCCAATCTCTCTCTCTCACACTCCCAATCTCTCTCTCTCACACTCCCAATCTCTCTCTCTCTAACACTCCCAATCTATCTCTCTCTCACTCCCAATCTCTCTCTCTCTCACACTCCCAATCTCTCTCTCTCTCACTCCCAATCTCGCTCTCTCTCACACTCCCAATCTCTCTCTCTCTCACACTCCCAATCTCTCTCTCTCACCCTCCCAGTCTCTCTCTCACACTCCCAGTCTCTCTCTCTCACACTCCCAATCTCTCTCTCTCACACTCCCAATCTCTCTCTCTCACACTCCCAATCTCTCTCTCACACTCCCAGTCTCTCTCTCTCACACTCCCAATCTCTCTCTCTCTCACACTCCCAATCTCTCTCTCTCTCACACTCCCAATCTCTCTCTCTCACACTCCCAGTCTCTCTCTCTCACACTCCCAATCTCTCTCTCTCACACTCACAATCTCTCTCTCTCACACTCCCAATCTCTCTCTCTCACACTCCCAATCTCTCTCTCTCTCACACTCCCAATCACTCTCTCTCTCACACACTCCGAATCTCTCTCTCTCTCACTCCCAATCTCTCTCTCTCTCACACTCCCAGTCTCTCTCTCTCTCTCTCTCACTCCCAATCTCTCTCTCTCTCATACTCCCAATCTCTCTCTCTCTCTCACACTCCCAATCTCTCTCTCTCTCACACTCCCAGTCTCTCGCTCTCTCTCACACTCCCAATCTCTCTCTCACACTCCCAATCTCTCTCTCTCTCTCACACTCCCAATCTCTCTCTCACACTCCCAGTCTCTCTCTCTCTCACTCCCAGTCTCTCTCTCTCACACTCCCAATCTCTCTCTCACACTCCCAGTCTCTCTCTCTCTCACTCCCAGTCTCTCTCTCTCACACTCCCAGTCTCTCTCTCTCTGTCTCTCTCACTCCCAGTCTCTCTCTCTCTCTCTCTCTCACTCCCAGTCTCTCTCTCTCTCACTCCCAGTCTCTCTCTCTCACACTCCCAATCTCTCTCTCTCTCACACTCCCAATCTCTCTCTCTCTCTCTCACACTCCCAGTCTCTCTCTCTCACACTCCCAATCTCGCTCTCTCACACTCCCAATCTCTCTCTCTCTCTCACACTCCCAATCTCTCTCTCACACACCCAGTCTCTCTCTCTCACTCCCAGTCTCTCTCTCTCACACTCCCCATCTCTCTCTCTCACACTCCCAATCTCTCTCTCTCTCACACTCCCAATCTCTCTCTCTCTCACACTCCCAATCTCTTTCTCTCTCTGACACTCCCAATCTCTCTCTCTCTCACACTCCCAATCTCTCTCTCTCACACTCCCAATCTCTCTCTCTCTCACACTCCCAATCTCTCTCTCTCTCTCACTCCCAATCCAATTCCAATTCCAATTAAAATGCTTTATTGGCATGAAAGTTTACAGAGAACCATATTGCCAAAGCTTACATAGCAAAAAGGTACAGTTTTCCAACATTCTGTAGGTGTCAATCGATTTGACATTTGTTGGGTACATACAATATTACTTTTAAACAATATTAATTTTAAACAGTCTTTGTACTTCATTTGGTACGTTCAATATTAATTTTAAACAGTCTTAATTTTAAACAGTCCTCAGGTTGTGACATGTTGTTACATATTTGGCCCCAAGGTATGGTCTGTCTCCTTCTCCTAGGACTAATCTCAATTTTGACAGATCATCCAATTCCTTGAAATCTGGGGTTGTTTGGCTTAGCTTGTTGAATAATATGTTTCTTGATGTGTTGAATTTTTCGCATTTTAGGAGGAAATGCATTTCTGTTTCAACCTCGCCAGCCAGACATTGATCGCATATTCTATTCTCTCTAGGCTGCCAGGATTTCTTGTATCTGCCTTTTTCAATTTCCAGTTGGTGGTCGCTTAGTCTGTACCTGGTGAGGGTCTGTCTCTGTTTTGTGTCTCTGATGGTCGTGAGGTAGTCTGCCAGTTTATATTCTCTTTTTAGGGCCCGGTAACATTCTAATCTGCTTTGGCTTTCGGTTATTTTGTTCCAATGTTCCAGGTAGGTTTCTTTGCATTTTTTAATGATTTGGTTCACTCGGATTGGTGTTTGGACGGCTGTGTTGGTCTGGGGCTGGTCAGGGTCCGGCTGAGTACTTAGTTTCAGTAGCAGCTGACTCAGGGGACTCTTTTCTAGGTTTAGCTCTTGGGTCTGAAAGGCTTTGAAATGAAGGGTGTCTGGGGAGCTAGATTTGAGGTGATTTAGGAAGTTTAGTGCTCGTTTTTGGATGTTTATTATCAGTGGGTATCTGCCTAGTTCGGCTCTGCATGCATTTGTTGGCGTTTTTCTTTGGGTGCGAAGGATGCTTCGGCAGAATTCTGCATGTAGGGCTTCTATTGTGTGTTTTTCCCATTTAGTGTAGCTTTGGTGATTTAGCGGGCCCCATACTTCACTACCGTACAGTGCAATGGGCAGGATTATGCTGTCAAAAATTTGAGCCAGATTTTGATTGGGATTTGGATGTTGTAGAATTTTCTTTTTATTGCATATAGGGCTCTTCGGGCTTTTTCTTTTAGTGCATTCACTGCTATGCTGAAGCTCCCTGATGCTGTAATAGTTAGACCAAGGTAGGTGTAGCTCATAGTGTGTCCTATAGTGGTATCACTGAGGGTAAACTGGTATTTGTTTTCCTGACATCTGGGTCTTTTCTGAAAAATCATGATGTTGGTTTTCTTTAGATTTACTGTTAGAGCCCAATTTTGGCAGTATTTGTCGAGTAGGTCTAGTTGTTGCTGTAACTCTCTCACACTCCCAATCTTTCTCTCTCACACTCCCAATCTCTCTCTCTCACACTCCCAATCTCTCTCTCTCACACTCCCAATCTCTCTCTCTCTCACTCCCAATCTCTCTCTCTCACACACTCCCAATCTCTCTCTCTCTCTCACTCCCAATCTCTCTCTCACACTCCCAATCTCTCTCTCTCTCACACTCGCAACCTCTCTCTCTCTCTCTCACACTCCCAATCTCTCACTCTCACGCTCCCAATCTCTCTCTCTCTCACGCTCCCAATCTCTCTCTCTCACACTCCCAATCTCTCTCTCTCTCACACTCCCAATCTCTCTCTCTCTCACGCTCCCAATCTCTCTCTCTCACACTCCCAATCTCAGTTCAGTTCAGTTTTCAGTTCAAATGCTTTATTGGCATGAAAGTTTACAGGGAACCATATTGCCAAAGCTTACATAGCAAAAAGGTACAGTTTTCCAACATTCTGTAGGTGTCAATCGATTTGACATTTGTTGGGTATATACAATATTACTTTTAAACAATATTAATTTTAAACAGTCTTTCTACTTCATTTGGTACGTTCAATATTAATTTTAAACAGTCTTACTTTTAAACAGTCCTCAGGTTGTGACATGTTGTTACATATTTAGCCCCAAGGTATGGTCTGTCTCCTTCTCCTAGGACTAATCTCAATTTTGACAGATCATCCAATTCCTTGAAATCTGGGGTGGTTTGGCTTAGCTTGTTGAATAATATGTTTCTTGATGTGTTGAATTTTTCGCATTTTAGGAGGAAATGCATTTCTGTTTCAACCTCGCCAGCCAGACATTGATCGCATATTCTATTCTCTCTAGGCTGCCAGGATTTCTTGTATCTGCCTTTTTCAATTTCCAGTTGGTGGTCGCTTAGTCTGTACCTGGTGAGGGTCTGTCTCTGTTTTGTGTCTCTGATGGTCGTGAGGTAGTCTGCCAGTTTATATTCTCTTTTTAGGGCCCGGTAACATTCTAATCTGCTTTGGTTTTCGGTTATTTTGTTCCAATGTTCCAGGTAGGTTTCTTTGCATTGTTTAATGATTTGGTTCACTCGGATTGGTGTTTGGACGGCTGTGTTGGTCTGGGGCTGATCAGGGTCCGGCTGAGTACTTAGTTTCAGTAGCAGCTGACTCAGGGGACTCTTTTCTGGGTTTAGCTCTTGGGTCTGAAAGGCTTTGAAATGAAGGGTGTCTGGGGAGCTAGATTTGAGGTGATTTAGGAAGTTTAGTGCTCTCTCTCTCACTCCCAATCTCTCTCTCTCTCACACTCCCAATCTCTCTCTCTCTCTCACACTCCCAATCTCTCTCTCTCTCACGCTCCAGTCTCTCTCTCTCTCTCTCTCACTCCCAATCTCTCTGTCTCTCTCACACTCCCAATCTCTCTCTCACACTCCCAATCTCTCTCTCTCTCTCACACTCCCAATCTCTCTCTCACACTCCCAATCTCTCTCTCTCTCACACTCCCAATCTCTCTCTCTCTCACACTCCCAATCTCTCTCTCTCACACTCCCAGTCTCTCTCTCTCACACTCCCAATCTCTCTCTCTCACACTCACAATCTCTCTCTCTCACACTCCCAATCTCTCTCTCTCACACTCCCAATCTCTCTCTCTCTCACACTCCCAATCACTCTCTCTCTCACACACTCCGAATCTCTCTCTCTCTCACTCCCAATCTCTCTCTCTCTCACACTCCCAGTCTCTCTCTCTCTCTCTCTCACTCCCAATCTCTCTCTCTCTCATACTCCCAATCTCTCTCTCTCTCTCACACTCCCAATCTCTCTCTCTCTCACACTCCCAGTCTCTCGCTCTCTCTCACACTCCCAATCTCTCTCTCACACTCCCAATCTCTCTCTCTCTCTCACACTCCCAATCTCTCTCTCACACTCCCAGTCTCTCTCTCTCTCACTCCCAGTCTCTCTCTCTCACACTCCCAATCTCTCTCTCACACTCCCAGTCTCTCTCTCTCTCACTCCCAGTCTCTCTCTCTCACACTCCCAGTCTCTCTCTCTCTGTCTCTCTCACTCCCAGTCTCTCTCTCTCTCTCTCTCTCACTCCCAGTCTCTCTCTCTCTCACTCCCAGTCTCTCTCTCTCACACTCCCAATCTCTCTCTCTCTCACACTCCCAATCTCTCTCTCTCTCTCTCACACTCCCAGTCTCTCTCTCTCACACTCCCAATCTCGCTCTCTCACACTCCCAATCTCTCTCTCTCTCTCACACTCCCAATCTCTCTCTCACACACCCAGTCTCTCTCTCTCACTCCCAGTCTCTCTCTCTCACACTCCCCATCTCTCTCTCTCACACTCCCAATCTCTCTCTCTCTCACACTCCCAATCTCTCTCTCTCTCACACTCCCAATCTCTTTCTCTCTCTGACACTCCCAATCTCTCTCTCTCTCACACTCCCAATCTCTCTCTCTCACACTCCCAATCTCTCTCTCTCTCACACTCCCAATCTCTCTCTCTCTCTCACTCCCAATCCAATTCCAATTCCAATTAAAATGCTTTATTGGCATGAAAGTTTACAGAGAACCATATTGCCAAAGCTTACATAGCAAAAAGGTACAGTTTTCCAACATTCTGTAGGTGTCAATCGATTTGACATTTGTTGGGTACATACAATATTACTTTTAAACAATATTAATTTTAAACAGTCTTTGTACTTCATTTGGTACGTTCAATATTAATTTTAAACAGTCTTAATTTTAAACAGTCCTCAGGTTGTGACATGTTGTTACATATTTGGCCCCAAGGTATGGTCTGTCTCCTTCTCCTAGGACTAATCTCAATTTTGACAGATCATCCAATTCCTTGAAATCTGGGGTTGTTTGGCTTAGCTTGTTGAATAATATGTTTCTTGATGTGTTGAATTTTTCGCATTTTAGGAGGAAATGCATTTCTGTTTCAACCTCGCCAGCCAGACATTGATCGCATATTCTATTCTCTCTAGGCTGCCAGGATTTCTTGTATCTGCCTTTTTCAATTTCCAGTTGGTGGTCGCTTAGTCTGTACCTGGTGAGGGTCTGTCTCTGTTTTGTGTCTCTGATGGTCGTGAGGTAGTCTGCCAGTTTATATTCTCTTTTTAGGGCCCGGTAACATTCTAATCTGCTTTGGCTTTCGGTTATTTTGTTCCAATGTTCCAGGTAGGTTTCTTTGCATTTTTTAATGATTTGGTTCACTCGGATTGGTGTTTGGACGGCTGTGTTGGTCTGGGGCTGGTCAGGGTCCGGCTGAGTACTTAGTTTCAGTAGCAGCTGACTCAGGGGACTCTTTTCTAGGTTTAGCTCTTGGGTCTGAAAGGCTTTGAAATGAAGGGTGTCTGGGGAGCTAGATTTGAGGTGATTTAGGAAGTTTAGTGCTCGTTTTTGGATGTTTATTATCAGTGGGTATCTGCCTAGTTCGGCTCTGCATGCATTTGTTGGCGTTTTTCTTTGGGTGCGAAGGATGCTTCGGCAGAATTCTGCATGTAGGGCTTCTATTGTGTGTTTTTCCCATTTAGTGTAGCTTTGGTGATTTAGCGGGCCCCATACTTCACTACCGTACAGTGCAATGGGCAGGATTATGCTGTCAAAAATTTTGAGCCAGATTTTGATTGGGATTTGGATGTTGTAGAATTTTCTTTTTATTGCATATAGGGCTCTTCGGGCTTTTTCTTTTAGTGCATTCACTGCTATGCTGAAGCTCCCTGATGCTGTAATAGTTAGACCAAGGTAGGTGTAGCTCATAGTGTGTCCTATAGTGGTATCACTGAGGGTAAACTGGTATTTGTTTTCCTGACATCTGGGTCTTTTCTGAAAAATCATGATGTTGGTTTTCTTTAGATTTACTGTTAGAGCCCAATTTTGGCAGTATTTGTCGAGTAGGTCTAGTTGTTGCTGTAACTCTCTCACACTCCCAATCTTTCTCTCTCACACTCCCAATCTCTCTCTCTCACACTCCCAATCTCTCTCTCTCACACTCCCAATCTCTCTCTCTCTCACTCCCAATCTCTCTCTCTCACACACTCCCAATCTCTCTCTCTCTCTCACTCCCAATCTCTCTCTCACACTCCCAATCTCTCTCTCTCTCACACTCGCAACCTCTCTCTCTCTCTCTCACACTCCCAATCTCTCACTCTCACGCTCCCAATCTCTCTCTCTCTCACGCTCCCAATCTCTCTCTCTCACACTCCCAATCTCTCTCTCTCTCACACTCCCAATCTCTCTCTCTCTCACGCTCCCAATCTCTCTCTCTCACACTCCCAATCTCAGTTCAGTTCAGTTTTCAGTTCAAATGCTTTATTGGCATGAAAGTTTACAGGGAACCATATTGCCAAAGCTTACATAGCAAAAAGGTACAGTTTTCCAACATTCTGTAGGTGTCAATCGATTTGACATTTGTTGGGTATATACAATATTACTTTTAAACAATATTAATTTTAAACAGTCTTTCTACTTCATTTGGTACGTTCAATATTAATTTTAAACAGTCTTACTTTTAAACAGTCCTCAGGTTGTGACATGTTGTTACATATTTAGCCCCAAGGTATGGTCTGTCTCCTTCTCCTAGGACTAATCTCAATTTTGACAGATCATCCAATTCCTTGAAATCTGGGGTGGTTTGGCTTAGCTTGTTGAATAATATGTTTCTTGATGTGTTGAATTTTTCGCATTTTAGGAGGAAATGCATTTCTGTTTCAACCTCGCCAGCCAGACATTGATCGCATATTCTATTCTCTCTAGGCTGCCAGGATTTCTTGTATCTGCCTTTTTCAATTTCCAGTTGGTGGTCGCTTAGTCTGTACCTGGTGAGGGTCTGTCTCTGTTTTGTGTCTCTGATGGTCGTGAGGTAGTCTGCCAGTTTATATTCTCTTTTTAGGGCCCGGTAACATTCTAATCTGCTTTGGTTTTCGGTTATTTTGTTCCAATGTTCCAGGTAGGTTTCTTTGCATTGTTTAATGATTTGGTTCACTCGGATTGGTGTTTGGACGGCTGTGTTGGTCTGGGGCTGATCAGGGTCCGGCTGAGTACTTAGTTTCAGTAGCAGCTGACTCAGGGGACTCTTTTCTGGGTTTAGCTCTTGGGTCTGAAAGGCTTTGAAATGAAGGGTGTCTGGGGAGCTAGATTTGAGGTGATTTAGGAAGTTTAGTGCTCTCTCTCTCACTCCCAATCTCTCTCTCTCTCACACTCCCAATCTCTCTCTCTCTCTCACACTCCCAATCTCTCTCTCTCTCACGCTCCCAGTCTCTCTCTCTCTCTCTCTCACTCCCAATCTCTCTGTCTCTCTCACACTCCCAATCTCTCTCTCACACTCCCAATCTCTCTCTCTCTCTCACACTCCCAATCTCTCTCTCACACTCCCAATCTCTCTCTCTCTCACACTCCCAGTCTCTCTCTCTCTAACTCCCAGTCTCTCTCTCTCACACTCCCAATCTCTCTCTCTCTCTCACACTCCCAATCTCTCTCTCACACTCCCAATCTCTCTCTCTGACACTCCCAATCTCTCTCTCTCACACTCCCAATCAATCTCTCTCTCACACTCCCAATCTCTCTCTCTCACACTCCCAATCTCTCTCTCTCACACTCCCAATGTCTCTCTCTCTCACACTCCCAATCTCTCTCTCGCACTCCCAATCTCTCTCTCTGACACTCCCAACCTCTCTCTCTCACACTCCCAATCTCTCTCTCTCTCACACTCCCAATCTCTCTGTCTCTCTCACACTCCCAATCTCTCTCTCACACTCCCAATCTCTCTCTCTCTCTCACACTCCCAATCTCTCTCTCACACTCCCAATCTCTCTCTCACACTCCCAATCTCTCTCTCTCTCACACTCCCAGTCTCTCTCTCTCTCACTCCCAGTCTCTCTCTCACACTCCCAATCTCTCTCTCTCTCTCACACTCCCAATCTCTCTCTCACACTCCCAATCTCTCTCTCTGACACTCCCAATCTCTCTCTCTCACACTCCCAATCTCTCTCTCTCACACTCCCAATCTCTCTCTCTCACACTCCCAATCTCTCTCTCTCACACTCCCAATGTCTCTCTCTCTCACACTCCCAATCTCTCTCTCTCGCACTCCCAATCTCTCTCTCTCTCACACTCCCAATCTCTCTCTCTCACACTCCCAGTCTCTCTCTCTCTCTCACACTCCCAATCTCTCTCTCTCACACTCCCAGTCTCTCTCTCTCTCTCACACTCCCAGTCTCTCTCTCTCTCACACTCCCAATCTCTCTCTCTCTCACTCCCAATCTCTCTCTGACACTCCCAATCTCTCTCTCTCACACTCCCAATCTCTCTCTCTCTCACACTCCCAATCTCTCTCTCTCACACTCCCAATCTCTCTCTCTCTCACACTCCCAATCTCTCTCTCTCTCTGACACTCCCAATCACTCTCTCTCTCACACTCCCAATCTCTCTCTCTCACACTCCCAATCTCTCTCTCTCTCACACTCCCAATCTCTCTCTCTCTCTCACTCCCAATCTCTCTCTCTCTCACACTCCCAGTCTCTCTCTCACACTCCCAGTCTCTCTCTCTCTCTCACACTCCCAATCTTTCTCTCTCTCACACTCCTGATCTCTCTCTCTCACACTCCCAGTCTCTCTCTCTCACACTCCCAATCTCTCTCTCTCTCACACTCCCAATCTCTCTCTCACACTCCCACTCTCTCTCTCTCTCACACTCCCAATCTCTCTCACTCACACTCCCAATCTCTCTCTCTCTCACACTCCCAATCTCTCTCTCTCTCACACTCCCAATCTCTCTCTCTCTCACACTCCCAATCTCTCTCTCACACTCCCAATCTCTCTCTCTCACACACTCCCAGTCTCTCTCTCTCACACTCCCAATCTCTCTCTCTCACACTCCCAATCTCTCTCTCTGACACTCCCAACCTCTCTCTCTCACACTCCCAATCTCTCTCTCTCTCACACTCCCAATCTCTCTGTCTCTCTCACACTCCCAATCTCTCTCTCACACTCCCAATCTCTCTCTCTCTCTCACACTCCCAATCTCTCTCTCACACTCCCAATCTCTCTCTCACACTCCCAATCTCTCTCTCTCTCACACTCCCAGTCTCTCTCTCTCTCACTCCCAGTCTCTCTCTCACACTCCCAATCTCTCTCTCTCTCTCACACTCCCAATCTCTCTCTCACACTCCCAATCTCTCTCTCTGACACTCCCAATCTCTCTCTCTCACACTCCCAATCTCTCTCTCTCACACTCCCAATCTCTCTCTCTCACACTCCCAATCTCTCTCTCTCACACTCCCAATCTCTCTCTCTCACACTCCCAATGTCTCTCTCTCTCACACTCCCAATCTCTCTCTCTCGCACTCCCAATCTCTCTCTCTCTCACACTCCCAATCTCTCTCTCTCACACTCCCAGTCTCTCTCTCTCTCTCACACTCCCAATCTCTCTCTCTCACACTCCCAGTCTCTCTCTCTCTCTCACACTCCCAGTCTCTCTCTCTCTCACACTCCCAATCTCTCTCTCTCTCACTCCCAATCTCTCTCTGACACTCCAATCTCTCTCTCTCACACTCCCAATCTCTCTCTCTCTCACACTCCCAATCTCTCTCTCTCACACTCCCAATCTCTCTCTCTCTCACACTCCCAATCTCTCTCTCTCTCTGACACTCCCAATCACTCTCTCTCTCACACTCCCAATCTCTCTCTCTCACACTCCCAATCTCTCTCTCTCTCACACTCCCAATCTCTCTCTCTCTCTCACTCCCAATCTCTCTCTCTCTCACACTCCCAGTCTCTCTCTCACACTCCCAGTCTCTCTCTCTCTCTCACACTCCCAATCTTTCTCTCTCTCACACTCCTGATCTCTCTCTCTCACACTCCCAGTCTCTCTCTCTCACACTCCAATCTCTCTCTCTCTCACACTCCCAATCTCTCTCTCACACTCCCACTCTCTCTCTCTCTCACACTCCCAATCTCTCTCACTCACACTCCCAATCTCTCTCTCTCTCACACTCCCAATCTCTCTCTCTCTCACACTCCCAATCTCTCTCTCTCTCACACTCCCAATCTCTCTCTCACACTCCCAATCTCTCTCTCTCACACACTCCCAGTCTCTCTCTCTCACACTCCCAATCTCTCTCTCTCACACTCCCAATCTCTCTCTCTCACACTCCCAATCTCTCTCTCTCACACTCCCAATCTCTCTCTCTCTCACTCCCAATCTCTCTCTCTCACACACTCCCAATCTCTCTCTCTCACACTCCCAATCTCTCTCTCTCACACTCCCAATCTCTCTCTCTCTCACTCCCAATCTCTCTCTCTCTCACACTCCCAATCTCTCTCTCTCACACTCCCAATCTCTCTCTCTCACTCCCAATCTCTCTCTCTCTCACACTCCCAGTCTCTCTCTCTCACACTCCCAATCTCTCTCTCTCACACTCCCAATCACTCTCTCTCTCACTCCCAATCTCTCTCTCTCTCACACTCCCAGCCTCTCTCTCTCACAGTCCCAATCTCTCTCTCTCACACTCCCAATCTCTCTCTCTCACACTCCCAATCTCTCTCTCTCACACTCCCAATCTCTCTCTCTCTAACACTCCCAATCTATCTCTCTCTCACTCCCAATCTCTCTCTCTCTCACACTCCCAATCTCTCTCTCTCTCACTCCCAATCTCGCTCTCTCTCACACTCCCAATCTCTCTCTCTCTCACACTCCCAATCTCTCTCTCTCACCCTCCCAGTCTCTCTCTCACACTCCCAGTCTCTCTCTCTCACACTCCCAATCTCTCTCTCTCACACTCCCAATCTCTCTCTCTCACACTCCCAATCTCTCTCTCACACTCGCAGTCTCTCTCTCTCACACTCCCAATCTCTCTCTCTCTCACACTCCCAATCTCTCTCTCTCTCACACTCCCAATCTCTCTCTCTCACACTCCCAGTCTCTCTCTCTCACACTCCCAATCTCTCTCTCTCACACTCACAATCTCTCTCTCTCACACTCCCAATCTCTCTCTCTCACACTCCCAATCTCTCTCTCTCTCACACTCCCAATCACTCTCTCTCTCACACACTCCGAATCTCTCTCTCTCTCACTCCCAATCTCTCTCTCTCTCACACTCCCAGTCTCTCTCTCTCTCTCTCTCACTCCCAATCTCTCTCTCTCTCATACTCCCAATCTCTCTCTCTCTCTCACACTCCCAATCTCTCTCTCTCTCACACTCCCAGTCTCTCGCTCTCTCTCACACTCCCAATCTCTCTCTCACACTCCCAATCTCTCTCTCTCTCTCACACTCCCAATCTCTCTCTCACACTCCCAGTCTCTCTCTCTCTCACTCCCAGTCTCTCTCTCTCACACTCCCAATCTCTCTCTCACACTCCCAGTCTCTCTCTCTCTCACTCCCAGTCTCTCTCTCTCACACTCCCAGTCTCTCTCTCTCTGTCTCTCTCACTCCCAGTCTCTCTCTCTCTCTCTCTCTCACTCCCAGTCTCTCTCTCTCTCACTCCCAGTCTCTCTCTCTCACACTCCCAATCTCTCTCTCTCTCACACTCCCAATCTCTCTCTCTCTCTCTCACACTCCCAGTCTCTCTCTCTCACACTCCCAATCTCGCTCTCTCACACTCCCAATCTCTCTCTCTCTCTCACACTCCCAATCTCTCTCTCACACACCCAGTCTCTCTCTCTCACTCCCAGTCTCTCTCTCTCACACTCCCCATCTCTCTCTCTCACACTCCCAATCTCTCTCTCTCTCACACTCCCAATCTCTCTCTCTCTCACACTCCCAATCTCTTTCTCTCTCTGACACTCCCAATCTCTCTCTCTCTCACACTCCCAATCTCTCTCTCTCACACTCCCAATCTCTCTCTCTCTCACACTCCCAATCTCTCTCTCTCTCTCACTCCCAATCCAATTCCAATTCCAATTAAAATGCTTTATTGGCATGAAAGTTTACAGAGAACCATATTGCCAAAGCTTACATAGCAAAAAGGTACAGTTTTCCAACATTCTGCAGGTGTCAATCGATTTGACATTTGTTGGGTACATACAATATTACTTTTAAACAATATTAATTTTAAACAGTCTTTGTACTTCATTTGGTACGTTCAATATTAATTTTAAACAGTCTTAATTTTAAACAGTCCTCAGGTTGTGACATGTTGTTACATATTTGGCCCCAAGGTATGGTCTGTCTCCTTCTCCTAGGACTAATCTCAATTTTGACAGATCATCCAATTCCTTGAAATCTGGGGTTGTTTGGCTTAGCTTGTTGAATAATATGTTTCTTGATGTGTTGAATTTTTCGCATTTTAGGAGGAAATGCATTTCTGTTTCAACCTCGCCAGCCAGACATTGATCGCATATTCTATTCTCTCTAGGCTGCCAGGATTTCTTGTATCTGCCTTTTTCAATTTCCAGTTGGTGGTCGCTTAGTCTGTACCTGGTGAGGGTCTGTCTCTGTTTTGTGTCTCTGATGGTCGTGAGGTAGTCTGCCAGTTTATATTCTCTTTTTAGGGCCCGGTAACATTCTAATCTGCTTTGGCTTTCGGTTATTTTGTTCCAATGTTCCAGGTAGGTTTCTTTGCATTTTTTAATGATTTGGTTCACTCGGATTGGTGTTTGGACGGCTGTGTTGGTCTGGGGCTGGTCAGGGTCCGGCTGAGTACTTAGTTTCCGTAGCAGCTGACTCAGGGACTCTTTTCTGGGTTTAGCTCTTGGGTCTGAAAGGCTTTGAAATGAAGGGTGTCTGGGAGCTAGATTTGAGGTGATTTAGGCTCTGTCTCTCTCACACTCCCAGTCTCTCTCTCACACTCCCAGTCTCTCTCTCTCTCTCACACTCCCAATCTTTCTCTCTCTCACACTCCTGATCTCTCTCGCTCACACTCCC
>NW_028226215.1:0-61020 GCF_052327205.1 Somniosus microcephalus | reverse complement strand
CTCAGTGTTTGTGCTCAGTATATGGGCAGTGTGACCCAGTGTTTGCGCTCAGTATTATGGGCAGTGTGACCCAGTGTTTGTGCTCAGTATATGGGCAGTGTGACCCAGTGTTTGCGCTCAGTATATGGGCAGTGTGACCCAGTGTTTGCGCTCAGTATATGGCAGTGTGACCCAGTGTTTGTGCTCAGTATATGAGCAGTGTGACCCAGTGTTTGTGCTCTGTATATGAGCAGTGTGACCCAGAGCTTGTGCTCAGTATATGAGCAGTGTGACCCAGTGTTTGTGCTCTGTATATGAGCAGTGTGACCAGTGTTTGTGCTCTGTATATGAGCAGTGTGACCCAGTGTTTGTGCTCAGTATATGAGCAGTGTGACCCAGTGTTTGTGCTCAGTATATGAGCAGTGTGACCCAGTGTTTGTGCTCAGTATATGGGGCAGTGTGACCCAGTGTTTGTGCTCAGTATATGAGCAGTGGTGACCAGTGTTTGTGCTCAGTGTATGGGCAGTGTGATGCTGTGTTTGTGCTCAGTATATGAGCAGTGCTGACCAGTGTTTGTGCTCAGTATATGAGCAGTGTGACCCAGTGTTTGTGCTCAGTATATGAGCAGTGTGACCCAGTGTTTGTGCTCAGTATATGAGCAGCGTGACCCAGTGTTTGTGCTCAGTATATGGCAGTGTGACCCAGTGTTTTTGCTCAGTATATGAGCAGTGTGACCCAGTGTTTGTGCTCAGTGTATGGCAGGGTGATCCAGTGTTTGTGCTCAGTATATGAGCAGTGTGACCCAGTGTTTGTGCTCAGTATATGGGCAGTGTGTACCCAGTGTTTGCGCTCAGTATATGGGCAGTGTGACCCAGTGTTTGTGCTCAGTATATGGGCAGTGTGACCCAGTGTTTGCGCTCAGTAATGGGCAGTGTGACCCAGTGTTGTGCTCAGTATATGAGCAGTGTGACCCAGTGTTTGTGCTCAGTATATGAGCAGTGTGACCCAGTGCTTGTGCTCAGTATATGAGCAGTGTGCCCAGTGTTTGTGCTCAGTATATGAGCAGTGTGACCCAGTGCTTGTGCTCAGTATATGAGCAGTGTGACCCAGGGTTTGTGCTCAGTATATGGGCATTGTGACCCAGTGTTTGTGCTCAGTATATGAGCAGTGTGACCAGTGTTGTGCTCAGTATATGAGCAGTGTGACCCAGTGTTTGTGCTCAGTATATGGGCAGTGTGCCCCAGTGTTTGTGCTCAGTATATGGCAGTGTGACCCAGTGTTTGTGCTCAGTATATGGGCAGTGTGACCAGTGTTTGTGCTCAGTATATGAGCAGTGTGACCCAGTGTTTGTACTCAGTATATGGGCAGCTGTGACCCAGTGTTTGTGCTCAGTATATGGGCAGTGTGACCCAATATTTGTGCTCAGTATATGAGCAGTTTGACCCAGTGTTTGTGCTCAGTATATGAGCAGTGTGACCCAGTGTTTGTGCTCTGTATATGGGCAGTGTGACCCAGGTGTTGTGCTCAGTATATGGGCAGTGTGACCCAGTGTTTGTGCTCAGTATATGAGCAGTGTGACCCAGTGTTTGTGCTCTGTATATGAGCAGTGTGACCCAGTGTTTGTGCTCAGTATATGGGCAGAGGGACCCAGTGTTGAGCTCAGTATATGAGCAGTGTGACCCAGTGCTTGTGCTCAGTATATGGCAGTGTGACCCAGTGTTTGTGCTCAGTATATGAGCAGTGTGTCCCAGTGTTTGTGCTCAGTATATGAGCAGTGTGACCCAGTGTTTGTGCTCAGTATATGGGCAGTGTGACTCAGTGTTTGTGCTCAGTATATGAGCAGTGTGACCCAGTGTTTGCGCTCAGTATATGGGCAGTTGTGACCCAGTGTTTGTGCTCAGTATATGGGCAGTGTGACCCAGTGTTTGCGCTCAGTATATGGGCAGTGCGACCCAGTGTTTTGTGCTCAGTATATGAGCAGTGTGACCCAGTGTTTGTGCTCTGTATATGAGCAGTGTGACCCAGTGTTTGTGCTCAGTATATGAGCTGGGTGACCCAGTGTTTGTGCTCAGCATATGGGCAGTGTGACCCACTGTTTGTGCTCTGTATATGAGCAGTGTGCCCCAGTGTTTGTGCTCAGTATATGAGCAGTGTGATCCAGTGTTTGTGCTCAGTATATGGGCAGTGTGACCCAGTGTTTGTGCTCAGTATTTAGCAGTGTGACCCAGTGTTTGTGCTCAGTATATGAGCAGTGTGACCCAGAGTTTGTGCTCAGTATATCAGCAGTGTGACCCAGTGTTTGTGCTCAGTAAATGAGCAGTGTGACCCAGTGTTTGTGCTCTGTATATGAGCAGTGTGACCCAGTGTTTGTGCTCAGTATATGGGCAGTGTGACCCAGGTTTTGTGCTCAGTATATGAGCAGTGTGACCCAGTGTTTGTGCTCAGTATATGAGCAGTGTGACCCAGTGTTTGTGCTCAGTATATGAGCAGTGTGACCCAGTTGTTTGTGCTCAGTGTATGAGCAGTGTGATCCAGTGTTTGTGCTCAGTATATGAGCAGTGTGACCAGTGTTTGTGCTCAGTATATGAGCAGTGTGACCCAGTGTTTGTGCTCAGTATATGAGCAGTGTGACCCAGTGTTTGTGCTCAGTATATGAGCAGTGTGACCCAGTGTTTGTGCTCAGTATATGAGCAGTGTGACCCAGTGTTTGTGCTCAGTATATGGGCATTGTGACCCAGTGTTTGCGCTCAGTATATGGGCAGGTGACCCAGTGTTTGTGCTCAGTATATGAGCAGTGTGACCCAGTGTTTGTGCTCAGTATATGGGCAGTGTGACCCAGTGTTTGTGCTCAGTATATGAGCAGTGTGACCCAGTGTTTGTGCTCAGTATATGAGCAGTGTGACCCAGTGTTTGTGCTCAGTATATGAGCAGTGTGACCCAGTGTTTGTGCTCAGTATATGAGCAGTGTGACCCAGTGTTTGTGCTCAGTGTATGGGCAGTGTGACCCAGTGTTTGTGCTCCGTATATGAGCAGTGTGACCCAGTGTTTGTGCCTCAGTGTATGGGCAGTGTGACCCAGTGTTGTGCTCCGTATATGAGCAGTGTGACCCAGTGTTTGTGCTCAGTATATGAGCAGTGTGACCCAGTGTTTGTGCTCAGTATATGAGCAGTGTGACCCAGTGTTTGTGCTCAGTATATGAGCAGTGTGACCCAGTGTTTGTGCTCAGTATATGAGCAGTGTGACCCAGTGTTTGTGCTCAGTATATGGGCAGTGTGACCCAGTGTTTGTGCTCAGTATATGGCAGTTTGACCCAGTGTTTGTGCTCAGTATATGGGCAGTGTGACCAGTGTTTGTGCTCAGTATATGAGCAGTGTGACCAGTGTTTGTGCTCGTATATGGGCAGTGGACCAGTGTTGTGCTCTGTATATGAGCAGCGTGACCAGTGTTTGTGCTCTGTATATGAGCAGTGTGACCCAGTGTTTGTGCTCAGTATATGAGCAGTGTGACCCAGTGTTTGTGCTCAGTATATGAGCAGCGTGACCCAGTGTTTGTGCACTGTATATGGGCAGTGTGACCCAGTGTTTGTTGCTCTGTATATGAGCAGTGTGACCCAGTGTTTGTGCTCAGTGTATGAGCAGTGTGACCCAGTGTTTGTGCTCAGTATATGAGCAGTGTGACCTCAGTGTTTGTGCTCAGTGTATGAGCAGTGTGACCCAGTGTTTGTGCTCTGTATATGAGCAGTGTGACCCAGTGTTTGTGCTCGTATATGAGCAGCGTGACCCAGTGTTTGTGCTCGAGTATATGGGCAGTGTGACTCAGTGTTTGTGCTCAGTATATGGCAGTGTGACCCAGTGTTTGCGCTCAGTATATGGGCAGTGTGACCCAGTGTTTGTGCTCAGTATATGGGCAGTGTGACCCAGTGTTTGCGCTCAGTATATGGGCAGTGTGACCCAGTGTTTGCGCTCAGTATATGGGCAGTGTGACCCAGTGTTTGTGCTCAGTATATGAGCAGTGTGACCCAGTGTTTGTGCTCTGTATATGAGCAGTGTGACCCAGAGCTTGTGCTCAGTATATGAGCAGTGTGACCCAGTGTTTGTGCTCTGTATATTGAGCAGTGTGACCCAGTGTTTGTGCTCTGTATATGAGCAGTGTGACCCAGTGTTTGTGCTCAGTATATGAGCAGTGTGACCCAGTGTTTGTGCTCAGTATATGAGCAGTGTGACCCAGTGTTTGTGCTCAGTATATGGGCAGTGTGACCCAGTGTTTGTGCTCAGTATATGAGCAGTGTGACCCAGTGTTTGTGCTCAGTGTATGGGCAGTGTGATGCTGTGTTTGTGCTCAGTATATGAGCAGTGTGACCAGTGTTTGTGCTCAGTATATGAGCAGTGTGACCCAGTGTTTGTGCTCAGTATATGAGCAGTGTGACCCAGTGTTTGTGCTCAGTATATGAGCAGCGTGACCCAGTGTTTGTGCTCAGTATATGGCAGTGTGACCCAGTGTTTTTGCTCAGTATATGAGCAGTGTGACCCAGTGTTTGTGCTCAGTGTATGGGCAGGGTGATCCAGTGTTTGTGCTCAGTATATGAGCAGTGTGACCCAGTGTTTGTGCTCAGTATATGGGCAGTGTGACCCAGTGTTTGCGCTCAGTATATGGGCAGTGTGACCCAGTGTTTGTGCTCAGTATATGGGCAGTGTGACCCAGTGTTTGCGCTCAGTATATGGGCAGTGTGACCCAGTGTTTGTGCTCAGTATATGAGCAGTGTGACCCAGTGTTTGTGCTCAGTATATGAGCAGTGTGACCCAGTGCTTGTGCTCAGTATATGAGCAGTGTGACCCAGTGTTTGTGCTCAGTATATGAGCAGTGTGACCCAGTGCTTGTGCTCAGTATATGAGCAGTGTGACCCAGGGTTTGTGCTCAGTATATGGGCATTGTGACCCAGTGTTTGTGCTCAGTATATGAGCAGTGTGACCAGTGTTTGT
Organism: Somniosus microcephalus; assembly: GCF_052327205.1. Classification (NCBI taxonomy): domain Eukaryota; kingdom Metazoa; phylum Chordata; class Chondrichthyes; order Squaliformes; family Somniosidae; genus Somniosus; species Somniosus microcephalus. Next base: position 56,062 of record NW_028226215.1, on the reverse strand, counting down.
GCTCAGTATATGAGCAGTGTGACCCAGTGTTTGTGCTCAGTATATGGGCAGTGTGCCCCAGTGTTTGTGCTCAGTATATGGGCAGTGTGACCCAGTGTTTGTGCTCAGTATATGGGCAGTGTGACCCAGTGTTTGTGCTCAGTATATGAGCAGTGTGACCCAGTGTTTGTGCTCAGTATATGGGCAGTGTGACCCAGTGTTTGTGCTCAGTATATGGGCAGTGTGACCCAATATTTGTGCTCAGTATATGAGCAGTTTGACCCAGTGTTTGTGCTCAGTATATGAGCAGTGTGACCCAGTGTTTGTGCTCTGTATATGGGCAGTGTGACCCAGTGTTTGTGCTCAGTATATGGGCAGTGTGACCCAGTGTTTGTGCTCAGTATATGAGCAGTGTGACCCAGTGTTTGTGCTCTGTATATGAGCAGTGTGACCCAGTGTTTGTGCTCAGTATATGGGCAGAGGGACCCAGTGTTTGTGCTCAGTATATGGGAAGTGTGACCCAGTGTTTGTGCTCAGTATATGAGCAGTGTGACCCAGTGTTTGTGCTCAGTATATGAGCAGTGTTTGTGCTCAGTATATGAGCAGTGTGACCCAGTGTTTGTGCTCAGTATATGAGCGGTGTGACCCAATGTTTGTGCTCAGTATATGGGCAGTGTGACCCAGTGTTTGTGCTCAGTATATGGGCAGTGTGACCCAGTGTTTGTGCTCTGTATATGAGCAGTGTGACCCAGTGTTTGTGCTCAGTATATGGGCAGTGTGACCCAGTGTTTGTGCTCTGTATATGGGCAGTGTGACCCAGTGTTTGTGCTCTGTATATGAGCAGATTGACCCAGTGTTTGTGCTCAGTATATGAGCAGAGTGACCCAGTGTTTGTGCTCAGTATATGGGCAGTGTGACCCAGTGTTTGTGCTCAGTATATGAGCAGTGTGACCCAGTGTTTGTGCTCAGTATATGGGCAGTGTGACTCAGTGTTTGTGCTCAGTATATGAGCACTGTGACCCAGTGTTTGTGCTCAGTATATGAGCAGTTTGACCCAGTGTTTGTGCTCAGTATATGAGCAGAGTGACCCAGTGTTTGTGCTCAGTATATGGGCAGTGTGACCCAGTGTTTGTGCTCAGTATATGAGCAGTGTGACCCAGTGTTTGTGCTCAGTATATGGGCAGTGTGACTCAGTGTTTGTGCTCAGTATATGAGCACTGTGACCCAGTGTTTGTGCTCAGTATATGAGCAGTTTGACCCAGTGTTTGTGCACAGTATATGAGCAGTGTCACCCAGTGTTTGTGCTCAGTATATGAGCAGTGTGACCCAGTGTTTGTGCTCAGTGTATGGGCAGTGTGACCCAGTGTTTGTGCTCAGTATATGGGCAGTGTGACCCAGTGTTTGTGCTCAGTATATGGGCAGTGTGACTCAGTGTTTGTGCTCAGTATATGGGCAGTGTGACCCAGTGTTTGCGCTCAGTATATGGGCAGTGTGACCCAGTGTTTGCGCTCAGTATATGAGCAGCGTGGCCCAGTGTTTGTGCTCAGTATATGAGCAGTGTGTCCCAGTGTTTGTGCTCAGTGTATGGGCAGTGTGACCCAGTGTTTGTGCTCTGTATATGGGCAGTGTGACCCAGTGTTTGTGCTCAGTATATGAGCAGTGTGACCCAGTGTTTGTGCTCAGTATATGGGCAGTGTGACCCAGTGTTTGTGCTCAGTATATGAGCAGTGTGACCCAGTGCTTGTGCTCAGTATATGAGCAGTGTGACCCAGTATTTGTGCTCAGTATATGAGCAGTGTGACCCAGTGTTTGTGCTCAGTATATGAGCAGTGTGACCCAGTGTTTGTGCTCAGTATATGGGCAGTGTGACCCAGTATTTGTGCTCAGTATATGAGCAGTGTGACCCAGTATTTGTGCTCAGTATATGAGCAGTGTGACCCAGTGTTTGTGCTCAGTGTATGGGCAGTGTGACCCAGTGTTTGTGCTCTGTATATGGGCAGTGTGACCCAGTGTTTTTGCTCAGTATATGAGCAGTGTGACCCAGTGTTTGTGCTCAGTATATGGGCAGTGTGACCCAGTGTTTGTGCTCAGTATATGGGCAGTGTGACCCAGTGTTTGTGCTCAGTATATGGGCAGTGTGACCCAGGGTTTGTGCTCAGTATATGAGCAGTGTGACCCAGTGTTTGTGGTCAGTATATGAGCAGTGTGACCCAGAGCTTGTGCTCAGTATATGAGCAGTGTGACCCAGTGTTTGTGCTCAGTATATGAGCAGTGTGACCCAGTGTTTGTGCTCTGTATATGGGCAGTGTGACCCAGTGTTTGTGCTCAGTATATGAGCAGTGTGACCCAGTGTTTGTGCTCAGTATATGAGCAGTGTGACCCAGTGTTTGTGCTCAGTATATGGGCAGTGTGACCCAGTGTTTGTGCTCAGTATATGAGCAGTGTGACCCATTTGTTTCGCTCTGTATATGAGCAGTTCGACCCAGTTTTTGTGCTCAGTATATGAGCAGTGTGGCCCAGTGTTTGTGCTCTGTATATGGGCAGTGTGACCCAGTGTTTGTGCTCAGTATATGGGCAGTGTGACACAGTGTTTGTGCTCAGTATATGAGTAGTGTGACCCAGTGTTTGTGCTCTGTATATGAGCAGTGTGACCCAGTGTTTGTGCTCAGTATATGAGCTGTGTGACCCAGTGTTTGTGCTCAGTATATGGGCAGTGTGACCCAGTGATTGTGCTCTGTATATGAGCTGTGTGACCCAGTGTTTGTGCTCAGTATATGAGCAGTGTGATCCAGTGATTGTGCTCAGTATATGGGCAGTGTGACCCAGTGTTTGTGCTCAGTATATGAGCAGTGTGACCCAGTGTTTGTGCTCAGTATATGAGCGGTGTGACCCAGTGTTTGTGCTCAGTATATGGGCAGTGTGACCCAGTGTTTGTGCTCAGTATATGGGCAGTGTGACCCAGTGTTTGTGCTCTGTATATGGGCTGTGTGACCCAGTGTTTGTGGTCAGTATATGGCAGTGTGACCCAGTGTTTTTGCTCAGTATATGAGCAGTGTGACCCAGTGTTTGTGCTCAGTGTATGGGCAGTGTGATCCAGTGTTTGTGCTCAGTATATGAGCAGTGTGACCCAGTGTTTGTGCTCAGTATATGGGCAGTGTGACCCAGTGTTTGCGCTCAGTATATGGGCAGTGTGACCCAGTGTTTGTGCTCAGTATATGGGTAGTGTGACCCAGTGTTTGTGCTCAGTATATGAGCAGTGTGACCCAGTGTTTGTGCTCAGTATATGAGCAGTGTGACCCAGTGCTTGTGCTCAGTATATGAGCAGTGTGACCCAGTGTTTGTGCTCAGTATATGAGCAGTGTGACCCAGGGTTTGTGCTCAGTATATGGGCATTGTGACCCAGTGTTTGTGCTCAGTATATGAGCAGTGTGACCAGTGTTTGTGCTCAGTATATGAGCAGTGTGACCCAGTGTTTGTGCTCAGTATATGGGCAGTGTGCCCCAGTGTTTGTGCTCAGTATATGAGCAGTGTGACCCAGTGTTTGTGCTCAGTATATGGGCAGTGTGACCCAGTGTTTGTGTTCAGTATATGGGCAGTGTGACCCAGTGTTTGTGCTCAGTATATGGGCAGTGTGACCCAGTGTTTGTGCTCAGTATATGAGCAGTGTGACCCAGTGTTTGTGCTCAGTATATGGGCAGTGTGACCCAGTGTTTGTGCTCAGTATATGGGCAGTGTGACCCAATATTTGTGCTCAGTATATGAGCAGTTTGACCCAGTGTTTGTGCTCAGTATATGAGCAGTGTGACCCAGTGTTTGTGCTCTGTATATGGGCAGTGTGACCCAGTGTTTGTGCTCAGTATATGGGCAGTGTGACCCAGTGTTTGTGCTCAGTATATGAGCAGTGTGACCCAGTGTTTGTGCTCTGTATATGAGCAGTGTGACCCAGTGTTTGTGCTCAGTATATGGTCAGAGGGACCCAGTGTTTGTGCTCAGTATATGGGAAGTGTGACCCAGTGTTTGTGCTCAGTATATGAGCAGTGTGACCCAGTGTTTGTGCTCAGTATATGAGCAGTGTTTGTGCTCAGTATATGAGCAGTGTGACCCAGTGTTTGTGCTCAGTATATGAGCGGTGTGACCCAATGTTTGTGCTCAGTATATGGGCAGTGTGACCCAGTGTTTGTGCTCAGTATATGGGCAGTGTGACCCAGTGTTTGTGCTCTGTATATGAGCAGTGTGACCCAGTGTTTGTGCTCAGTATATGGGCAGTGTGACCCAGTGTTTGTGCTCTGTATATGGGCAGTGTGACCCAGTGTTTGTGCTCTGTATATGAGCAGTTTGACCCAGTGTTTGTGCTCAGTATATGAGCAGAGTGACCCAGTGTTTGTGCTCAGTATATGGGCAGTGTGACCCAGTGTTTGTGCTCAGTATATGAGCAGTGTGACCCAGTGTTTGTGCTCAGTATATGGGCAGTGTGACTCAGTGTTTGTGCTCAGTATATGAGCACTGTGACCCAGTGTTTGTGCTCAGTATATGAGCAGTTTGACCCAGTGTTTGTGCACAGTATATGAGCAGTGTCACCCAGTGTTTGTGCTCAGTATATGAGCAGTGTGACCCAGTGTTTGTGCTCAGTGTATGGGCAGTGGGACCCAGTGTTTGTGTCAGTATATGGGCAGTGTGACCCAGTGTTTGTGCTCAGTATATGGGCAGTGTGACCCAGTGTTTGTGCTCAGTATATGAGCAGCGTGGCCCAGTGTTTGTGCTCAGTATATGAGCAGTGTGTCCCAGTGTTTGTGCTCAGTATATGGGCAGTGTGTCCCAGTGTTTGTGCTCAGTGTATGGGCAGTGTGACCCAGTGTTTGTGCTCTGTATATGGGCAGTGTGACCCAGTGTTTGTGCTCAGTATATGAGCAGTGTGACCCAGTGTTTGTGCTCAGTATATGGGCAGTGTGACCCAGTGTTTGTGCTCAGTATATGAGCAGTGTGACCCAGTGCTTGTGCTCAGTATATGAGCAGTGTGACCCAGTATTTGTGCTCAGTATATGAGCAGTGTGACCCAGTGTTTGTGCTCAGTATATGAGCAGTGTGACCCAGTGTTTGTGCTCAGTATATGGGCAGTGTGACCCAGTGTTTGTGCTCAGTATATGGGCAGTGTGACCCAGTGTTTGTGCTCAGTATATGGGCAGTGTGACCCAGGGTTTGTGCTCAGTATATGAGCAGTGTGACCCAGTGTTTGTGGTCAGTATATGAGCAGTGTGACCCAGAGCTTGTGCTCAGTATATGAGCAGTGTGACCCAGTGTTTGTGCTCAGTATATGAGCAGTGTGACCCAGTGTTTGTGCTCAGTATATGGGCAGTGTGACCCAGTGTTTGTGCTCAGTATATGAGCAGTGTGACCCAGTGTTTGTGCTCAGTATATGAGCAGTGTGACCCAGTGTTTGTGCTCAGTATATGGGCAGTGTGACCCAGTGTTTGTGCTCAGTATATGAGCAGTGTGACCCATTTGTTTCGCTCTTTTTTTGAGCAGTTTGACCCAGTTTTTGTGCTCAGTATATGAGCAGTGTGGCCCAGTGTTTGTGCTCTGTATATGGGCAGTGTGACCCAGTGTTTGTGCTCTGTATATGAGCAGTGTGACCCAGTGTTTGTGCTCAGTATATGAGCTGTGTGACCCAGTGTTTGTGCTCAGTATATGGGCAGTGTGACCCAGTGATTGTGCTCTGTATATGAGCAGTGTGACCCAGTGTTTGTGCTCAGTATATGAGCAGTGTGATCCAGTGATTGTGCTCAGTATATGGGCAGTGTGACCCAGTGTTTGTGCTCAGTATATGAGCAGTGTGACCCAGTGTTTGTGCTCAGTATATGAGCGGTGTGACCCAGTGTTTGTGCTCAGTATATGGGCAGTGTGACCCAGTGTTTGTGCTCAGTATATGGGCAGTGTGACCCAGTGTTTGTGCTCTGTATATGAGCAGTGTGACCCAGTGTTTGTGCTCAGTATATGGGCAGTGTGACCCAGTGTTTGTGCTCTGTATATGGGCAGTGTGACCCAGTGTTTGTGCTCTGTATATGAGCAGTTTGACCCAGTGTTTGTGCTCAGTATATGAGCAGAGTGACCCAGTGTTTGTGCTCAGTATATGGGCAGTGTGACCCAGTGTTTGTGCTCAGTATATGAGCAGTGTGACCCAGTGTTTGTGCTCAGTATATGGGCAGTGTGACTCAGGGTTTGTGCTCAGTATATGAGCACTGTGACCCAGTGTTTGTGCTCAGTATATGAGCAGTTTGACCCAGTGTTTGTGCACAGTATATGAGCAGTGTCACCCAGTGTTTGTGCTCAGTATATGAGCAGTGTGACCCAGTGTTTGTGCTCAGTGTATGGGCAGTGTGACCCAGTGTTTGTGCTCAGTATATGAGCAGCGTGGCCCAGTGTTTGTGCTCAGTATATGAGCAGTGTGTCCCAGTGTTTGTGCTCAGTGTATGGGCAGTGTGACCCAGTGTTTGTGCTCTGTATATGGGCAGTGTGACCCAGTGTTTGTGCTCAGTATATGGGCAGTGTGACCCAGTGTTTGTGCTCAGTATATGAGCAGTGTGACCCAGTGCTTGTGCTCAGTATATGAGCAGTGTGACCCAGTATTTGTGCTCAGTATATGAGCAGTGTGACCCAGTGTTTGTGCTCAGTATATGAGCAGTGTGACCCAGTGTTTGTGCTCAGTATATGGGCAGTGTGACCCAGTGTTTGTGCTCAGTATATGGGCAGTGTGACCCAGTGTTTGTGCTCAGTATATGGGCAGTGTGACCCAGGGTTTGTGCTCAGTATATGAGCAGTGTGACCCAGTGTTTGTGGTCAGTATATGAGCAGTGTGACCCAGAGCTTGTGCTCAGTATATGAGCAGTGTGACCCAGTGTTTGTGCTCAGTATATGAGCAGTGTGACCCAGTGTTTGTGCTCAGTATATGGGCAGTGTGACCCAGTGTTTGTGCTCAGTATATGAGCAGTGTGACCCAGTGTTTGTGCTCAGTATATGAGCAGTGTGACCCAGTGTTTGTGCTCAGTATATGGGCAGTGTGACCCAGTGTTTGTGCTCAGTATATGAGCAGTGTGACCCATTTGTTTCGCTCTGTATATGAGCAGTTTGACCCAGTTTTTGTGCTCAGTATATGAGCAGTGTGGCCCAGTGTTTGTGCTCTGTATATGGGCAGTGTGACCCAGTGTTTGTGCTCAGTATATGGGCAGTGTGACACAGTGTTTGTGCTCAGTATATGAGTAGTGTGACCCAGTGTTTGTGCTCTGTATATGAGCAGTGTGACCCAGTGTTTGTGCTCAGTATATGAGCTGTGTGACCCAGTGTTTGTGCTCAGTATATGGGCATTGTGACCCTGTGATTGTGCTCTGTATATGAGCAGTGTGACCCAGTGTTTGTGCTCAGTATATGAGCAGTGTGATCCAGTGTTTGTGCTCAGTATATGGGCAGTGTGACCCAGTGTTTGTGCTCAGTATATGAGCAGTATGACACAGTGTTTGTGCTCAGTATATGAGCAGTGTGACGCTGTGTTTGTGCTCTGTATATGAGCAGTGTGACCCAGAGTTTGTGCTCAGTATATGGGCAGTGTGACCCAGTGTTTGTGCTCAGTATATGGGCAGTGTGACCCAGTGTTTGTGCTCAGTGTATGAGCAGTGTGACCCAGTGTTTGTGCTCAGTATATGGGCAGTGTGACCCAGTGTTTGTGCTCAGTATATGAGCAGTGTGACCCAGTGTTTGTGCTCAGTATATGGGCAGTGTGACCCAGTGTTTGTGCTCAGTATATGAGCAGTGGGACCCAGTGTTTGTGCTTAGTATATGGGCAGTGTGACCCAGTGTTTGTGCTCAGTATATGAGCAGTGTGACCCAGTGTTTGTGCTCAGTATATGGGCAGTGTGATCCAGTGTTTGTGCTCAGTATATGGGCAGTGTGACCCAGTGTTTGTGCTCAGTATATGGGCAGTGTGACCCAGTGTTTGTGCTGAGTATATGGGCAGTGTGACCCAGTGTTTGTGCTGAGTATATGGGCAGTGTGACCCAGTGTTTGTGCTCAGTATATGGGCAGTGTGCCCCAGTGTTTGTGCTCTGTATATGGGCAGTGTGACCCAGTGTTTGTGCTCGGTATATGGGCAGTGTGACCCTGTGTTTGTGCTCAGTATATGGGCAGTGTGACCCAGTGTTTGTGCTCAGTATATGGGCAGTGTGACCCAGTGTTTGTGCTCAGTATATGGGCAGTGTGACCCAGTGTTTGTGCTCAGTATATGAGCAGTGGGACCCAGAGTTTGTGCTCAGTATATGAGCAGTGTGACCCAGTGTTTGTGCTCAGTATATGAGCTGTGTGACCCAGTGTTTGTGCTCAGTATATGGGCAGTGTGACCCAGTGTTTGTGCTCTGTATATGAGCAGTGTGACCCAGAGTTGTGCTCAGTATATGAGCAGTGTGATCCAGTGTTTGTGCTCAGTATATGGGCAGTGTGACCCAGTTTTTGTGTCCAGTATATGAGCAGTGTGACCCAGTGTTTGTGCTCAGTATATGAGCTGTGTGACGCTGTGTTTGTGCTCTGTATATGAGCAGTGTGACCCAGAATTTGTGCTCAGTATATGAGCAGTGTGACCCAGTGTTTGTGCTAAGTGTATGGGCAGTGTGACCCAGTGTTTGTGCTCTGTATATGAGCAGTGTGACCCAGTGTTTGTGCTCAGTACATGAGCAGTGTGATCCAGTGTTTGTGCTCAGTATATGGGCAGTGTGACCAGTGTTTGTGCTCAGTATATGAGCAGTGTGACCCAGTGTTTGTGCTCAGTATATGAGCAGTGTGACGTTGTGTTTGTGCTCTGTATATGAGCAGTGTAACCCAGAGTTTGCGCTCAGTATATGAGCAGTGTGTCCCAGTGTTTGTGCACTGTATATGAACAGTGTGACCCAGTGTTTGTGCTCAGTATATGAGCAGTGTGACCCAGTGTTTGTGCTCAGTATATGGGCAGTGTGACCCAGTGTTCGTGCTCAGTATATGGGCAGTGTGACCCAGTGTTCGTGCTCAGTATATGGGCAGTGTGACCCAGTGTTTGTGCTCTGTATATGAGCAGTGTGACTCAGTGTTTGTGCTCAGTATATGGGCAGTGTGACCCAGTGTTTGTGCTCAGTATATGAGCAGTGTGACCCAGTGTTTCTGCTTAGTATATGGGCAGTGTGACCCAGTGTTTGTGCTCAGTATATGAGCAGTGTGACCCAGTGTTTGTGCTCAGTATATGGGCAGTGTGACCCAGTGTTTATGCTCAGTATATGGGCAGTGTGACCCAGTGTTTCTGCTCAGTATATTAGCAGTGTGACCCTGTGTTTGTGCTGAGTATATGGGCAGTGTGACCCAGTGTTTGTGCTCAGTATATGGGCAGTGTGACCCAGTGTTTGTGCTCTGTATATGAGCAGTGGGACCCAGAGTTTGTGCTCAGTATATGAACAGTGTGACCCAGTGTTTGTGCTCAGTATATGAGCAGTGTGACCCAGTGTTTGTGCTCAGTATATGAGCTGTGTGACCCAGTGTTTGTGCTCAGTATATGGGCAGTGTGACCCAGTGTTTGTGCTCTGTATATGAGCAGTGTGACCCAGAGTTTGTGCTCAGTATATGAGCAGTGTGATCCAGTGTTTGTGCTCAGTATATGGGCAGTGTGACCCAGTGTTTGTGTTCAGTATATGAGCAGTGTGACCCAGTGTTTGTGCTCAGTATATGAGCAGTGTGACGCTGTGTTTGTGCTCTGTATATGAGCAGTGTGACCCAGAGTTTGTGCTCAGTATATGAGCAGTGTGACCCAGTGTTTGTGCTAAGTGTATGGGCAGTGTGACCCAGTGTTTGTGCTCTTTATATGAGCAGTGTGACCCAGTGTTTGTGCTCAGTATATGGGCAATGTGACCCAGTGTTTGTGCTCAGTATATGAGCAGTGTGACCCAGTGTTTGTGCTCAGTATATGAGCAGTGTGACGCTGTGTTTGTGCTCTGTACATGAGCAGTGTAACCCAGAGTTTGCGCTCAGTATATGAGCAGTGTGTCCCAGTGTTTGTGCACTGTATATGAACAGTGTGACCCAGTGTTTGTGCTCAGTATATGAGCAGTGTGACCCAGTGTTTGTGCTCAGTATATGGGCAGTGTGACCCAGTGTTCGTGCTCAGTATATGGGCAGTGTGACCCAGTGTTTGTGCTCTGTATATGGGCAGTGTGAACCAGTGTTTATGCTCAGTATATGGGCAGAGGGACCCAGTGTTTGTGCTCAGTATATGGGAAGTGTGGCCCAGTGTTTGTGCTCAGTATATGAGCAGTGTGACCCAGTGTTTGTGCTCAGTATATGAGCAGTGTTTGTGCTCAGTATATGAACAGTGTGACCCAGTGTTTGTGCTCAGTATATGAGCGGTGTGTCCCAGTGTTTGTGCTCAGTATATGGGCAGTGTGTCCCAGTGTTTGTGCTCAGTATATGGGCAGTGTGACCCAGTGTTTGTGCTCTGTATATGAGCAGTGTGACCCAGTGTTTGTGCTCAGTATATGGGCAGTGTGACCCAGTGTTTGTGCTCTGTATATGGGCAGTGTGACCCAGTATCTGTGCTCTGTATATGAGCAGTTTGACCCAGTGTTTGTGCTCAGTATATGAGCAGTGTGACCCAGTGTTTGTGCTCAGTATATGAGCAGTGTGACCCAGTGTTTGTGCTCAGTGTATGGGCAGTGTGACCCAGTGTTTGTGCTCAGTATATGGGCAGTGTGACCCAGTGTTTGTGCTCAGTATATGAGCAGTGTGACCCAGTGTTTGTGCTCAGTATATGAGCAGCGTGACCCAGTGTTTGTGCTCAGTGTATGGGCAGTGTGACCCAGTGTTTGTGCTCAGTATATGGGCAGTGTGACCCAGTGTTTGTGTTCAGTATATGGGCAGTGTGCCCCAGTGTTTGTGCTCAGTATATGGGCAGTGTGACCCAGTGTTTGTGCTCAGTATATGGGCAGTGTGACCCAGTGTTTGTGCTCAGTATATGAGCAGTGTGACCCAGTATTTGTGCTCAGTATATGGGCAGTGTGACTCAGTGTTTGTGATCAGTATATGAGCAGCGTGGCCCAGTGTTTGTGCTCAGTATATGAGCAGTGTGTCCCAGTGTTTGTGCTCAGTGTATGGGCAGTGTGACCCAGTGTTTGTGCTCTGTATATGGGCAGTGTGAGCAGTGTTTGTGCTCAGTATATGAGCAGTGTGACCCAGTGTTTGTGCTCAGTATATGGGCAGTGTGACCCAGTGTTTGTGCTCAGTATATGAGCAGTGTGACCCAGTGTTTGTGCTCAGTATATGAGCAGTGTGACCCAGTGTTTGTGCTCAGTATATGGGGAGTGTGACCCAGTGTTTGTGCTCAGTATATGGGCAGTGTGACCCAGTGTTTGTGCTCAGTATATGGGCAGTGTGACCCAGTGTTTGTGCTCAGTATATGAGCAGTGTGACCCAGTGTTTGTGCTCAGTATATGAGCTGTGTGACCCAGTGTTTGTGCTCAGTATATGGGCAGTGTGACCCACTGTTTGTGCTCTGTATATGAGCAGTGTGACCCAGTGTTTGTGCTCAGTATATGAGCAGTGTGATCCAGTGTTTGTGCTCAGTATATGGGCAGTGTGACCCAGTGTTTGTGCTCAGTATATGAGCAGTGTGACCCAGTGTTTGTGCTCAGTATATGAGCAGTGTGATGCTGTGTTTGTGCTCTGTATATGAGCAGTGTGACCCAGAGTTTGTGCTCAGTATATGAGCAGTGTGACCCAGTGTTTGTGCTCAGTAAATGAGCAGTGTGACCCAGTGTTTGTGCTCAGTATATGAGCAGTGTGACCCAGTGTTTGTGCTCAGTATATGAGCAGTGTGACCCAGTGTTTGTGCTCAGTATATGGGCAGTGTGACCCAGTGTTTGTGCTCAGTATAGGAGCAGTGTGACCCAGTGTTTGTGCTCAGTATATGGGCAGTGTGACCCAGTGTTTGTGCTCAGTATATGAGCAGTGTGACCCAGTGTTTGTGCTCAGTATATGAGCAGTGTGACCCAGTGTTTGTGCTCAGTATATGGGCAGTGTGACCCAGTGTTTGTGCTCAGTATATGGGCAGTGTGCCCCAGTGTTTGTGCTCTGTATATGGGCAGTGTGACCCAGTGTTTGTGCTCAGTATATGGCATTGTGACCCAGTGTTTGTGCTCAGTATATGAGCAGTGTGACCCAGTGTTTGTGCTCAGTGTATGGGCTGTGTGACCCAGTGTTTGTGCTCAGTATATGAGCAGTGTGACCCAGTGTTTGTGCTCAGTGTATGGGCAGTGAGACCCAGTGTTTGTGCTCAGTGTATGGGCAGTGTGACCCAGTGTTTGTGCTCAGTATATGAGCAGTGTGACCCAGTGTTTGTGCTCAGTATATGAGCAGTGTGACCCAGTGTTTGTGCTCAGTATATGGGCAGTGTGACCCAGTGTTTGTGCTCAGTATATGAGCAGTGTGACCCAGTGTTTGTGCTCAGTGTATGGGCAGTGAGACCCAGTGTTTGTGCTCAGTGTATGGGCAGTGTGACCCAGTGTTTGTGCTCAGTAAATGAGCAGTGTGACCCAGTGTTTGTGCTCAGTATATGAGCAGTGTGACCCAGTGTTTGTGCTCAGTGTATGGGCAGTGTGACCCAGTGTTTGTGCTCAGTATATGGGCAGTGTGACCCAGTGTTTGTGCTCAGTATATGAGCAGTGTGACCCAGTGTTTGTGCTCAGTATATGAGCAGCGTGACCCAGTGTTTGTGCTCAGTGTATGGGCAGTGTGACCCAGTGTTTGTGCTCAGTATATGGGCAGTGTGACCCAGTGTTTGTGTTCAGTATATGGGCAGTGTGCCCCAGTGTTTGTGCTCAGTATATGGGCAGTGTGACCCAGTGTTTGTGCTCAGTATATGGGCAGTGTGACCCAGTGTTTGTGCTCAGTATATGAGCAGTGTGACCCAGTATTTGTGCTCAGTATATGGGCAGTGTGACTCAGTGTTTGTGATCAGTATATCAGCAGCGTGGCCCAGTGTTTGTGCTCAGTATATGAGCAGTGTGTCCCAGTGTTTGTGCTCAGTGTATGGGCAGTGTGACCCAGTGTTTGTGCTCTGTATATGGGCAGTGTGAGCAGTGTTTGTGCTCAGTATATGAGCAGTGTGACCCAGTGTTTGTGCTCAGTATATGGGCAGTGTGACCCAGTGTTTGTGCTCAGTATATGAGCAGTGTGACCCAGTGTTTGTGCTCAGTATATGAGCAGTGTGACCCAGTGTTTGTGCTCAGTATATGGGGAGTGTGACCCAGTGTTTGTGCTCAGTATATGGGCAGTGTGACCCAGTGTTTGTGCTCAGTATATGGGCAGTGTGACCCAGTGTTTGTGCTCAGTATATGAGCAGTGTGACCCAGTGTTTGTGCTCAGTATATGAGCTGTGTGACCCAGTGTTTGTGCTCAGTATATGGGCAGTGTGACCCACTGTTTGTGCTCTGTATATGAGCAGTGTGACCCAGTGTTTGTGCTCAGTATATGAGCAGTGTGATCCAGTGTTTGTGCTCAGTATATGGGCAGTGTGACCCAGTGTTTGTGCTCAGTATATGAGCAGTGTGACCCAGTGTTTGTGCTCAGTATATGAGCAGTGTGATGCTGTGTTTGTGCTCTGTATATGAGCAGTGTGACCCAGAGTTTGTGCTCAGTATATGAGCAGTGTGACCCAGTGTTTGTGCTCAGTAAATGAGCAGTGTGACCCAGTGTTTGTGCTCAGTATATGAGCAGTGTGACCCAGTGTTTGTGCTCAGTATATGAGCAGTGTGACCCAGTGTTTGTGCTCAGTATATGGGCAGTGTGACCCAGTGTTTGTGCTCAGTATAGGAGCAGTGTGACCCAGTGTTTGTGCTCAGTATATGGGCAGTGTGACCCAGTGTTTGTGCTCAGTATATGAGCAGTGTGACCCAGTGTTTGTGCTCAGTATATGAGCAGTGTGACCCAGTGTTTGTGCTCAGTATATGGGCAGTGTGACCCAGTGTTTGTGCTCAGTATATGGGCAGTGTGCCCCAGTGTTTGTGCTCTGTATATGGGCAGTGTGACCCAGTGTTTGCGCTCAGTATATGGGCAGTGTGACCCAGTGTTTGTGCTCAGTATATGGGCAGTGTGACCCAGTGTTTGCGCTCAGTATATGGGCAGTGTGACCCAGTGTTTGCGCTCAGTATATGGGCAGTGTGACCCAGTGTTTGTGCTCAGTATATGAGCAGTGTGACCCAGTGTTTGTGCTCTGTATATGAGCAGTGTGACCCAGAGCTTGTGCTCAGTATATGAGCAGTGTGACCCAGTGTTTGTGCTCTGTATATGAGCAGTGTGACCCAGTGTTTGTGCTCTGTATATGAGCAGTGTGACCCAGTGTTTGTGCTCAGTATATGAGCAGTGTGACCCAGTGTTTGTGCTCAGTATATGAGCAGTGTGACCCAGTGTTTGTGCTCAGTATATGGGCAGTGTGACCCAGTGTTTGTGCTCAGTATATGAGCAGTGTGACCCAGTGTTTGTGCTCAGTGTATGGGCAGTGTGATGCTGTGTTTGTGCTCAGTATATGAGCAGTGTGACCAGTGTTTGTGCTCAGTATATGAGCAGTGTGACCCAGTGTTTGTGCTCAGTATATGAGCAGTGTGACCCAGTGTTTGTGCTCAGTATATGAGCAGCGTGACCCAGTGTTTGTGCTCAGTATATGGCAGTGTGACCCAGTGTTTTTGCTCAGTATATGAGCAGTGTGACCCAGTGTTTGTGCTCAGTGTATGGGCAGGGTGATCCAGTGTTTGTGCTCAGTATATGAGCAGTGTGACCCAGTGTTTGTGCTCAGTATATGGGCAGTGTGACCCAGTGTTTGCGCTCAGTATATGGGCAGTGTGACCCAGTGTTTGTGCTCAGTATATGGGCAGTGTGACCCAGTGTTTGCGCTCAGTATATGGGCAGTGTGACCCAGTGTTTGTGCTCAGTATATGAGCAGTGTGACCCAGTGTTTGTGCTCAGTATATGAGCAGTGTGACCCAGTGCTTGTGCTCAGTATATGAGCAGTGTGACCCAGTGTTTGTGCTCAGTATATGAGCAGTGTGACCCAGTGCTTGTGCTCAGTATATGAGCAGTGTGACCCAGGGTTTGTGCTCAGTATATGGGCATTGTGACCCAGTGTTTGTGCTCAGTATATGAGCAGTGTGACCAGTGTTTGTGCTCAGTATATGAGCAGTGTGACCCAGTGTTTGTGCTCAGTATATGGGCAGTGTGCCCCAGTGTTTGTGCTCAGTATATGGGCAGTGTGACCCAGTGTTTGTGCTCAGTATATGGGC
Organism: Somniosus microcephalus; assembly: GCF_052327205.1. Taxonomy (NCBI): domain Eukaryota; kingdom Metazoa; phylum Chordata; class Chondrichthyes; order Squaliformes; family Somniosidae; genus Somniosus; species Somniosus microcephalus. The sequence goes on along the minus strand of NW_028226215.1, from coordinate 40,754 downwards.
AGTGTGACCCAGTGTTTGTGCTCAGTATATGAGCAGTGTGACCCAGTGTTTGTGCTCAGTATATGGGCAGTGTGACCCAGTGTTTGTGCTCAGTATATGGGCAGTGTGACCCAATATTTGTGCTCAGTATATGAGCAGTTTGACCCAGTGTTTTTGCTCAGTATATGAGCAGTGTGACCCAGTGTTTGTGCTCTGTATATGGGCAGTGTGACCCAGTGTTTGTGCTCAGTATATGGGCAGTGTGACCCAGTGTTTGTGCTCAGTATATGAGCAGTGTGACCCAGTGTTTGTGCTCTGTATATGAGCAGTGTGACCCAGTGTTTGTGCTCAGTATATGGGCAGAGGGACCCAGTGTTTGTGCTCAGTATATGGGAAGTGTGACCCAGTGTTTGTGCTCAGTATATGAGCAGTGTGACCCAGTGTTTGTGCTCAGTATATGAGCAGTGTTTGTGCTCAGTATATGAGCAGTGTGACCCAGTGTTTGTGCTCAGTATATGAGCGGTGTGACCCAATGTTTGTGCTCAGTATATGGGCAGTGTGACCCAGTGTTTGTGCTCAGTATATGGGCAGTGTGACCCAGTGTTTGTGCTCTGTATATGAGCAGTGTGACCCAGTGTTTGTGCTCAGTATATGGGCAGTGTGACCCAGTGTTTGTGCTCTGTATATGGGCAGTGTGACCCAGTGTTTGTGCTCTGTATATGAGCAGTTTGACCCAGTGTTTGTGCTCAGTATATGAGCAGAGTGACCCAGTGTTTGTGCTCAGTATATGGGCAGTGTGACCCAGTGTTTGTGCTCAGTATATGAGCAGTGTGACCCAGTGTTTGTGCTCAGTATATGGGCAGTGTGACTCAGTGTTTGTGCTCAGTATATGAGCACTGTGACCCAGTGTTTGTGCTCAGTATATGAGCAGTTTGACCCAGTGTTTGTGCTCAGTATATGAGCAGAGTGACCCAGTGTTTGTGCTCAGTATATGGGCAGTGTGACCCAGTGTTTGTGCTCAGTATATGAGCAGTGTGACCCAGTGTTTGTGCTCAGTATATGAGCAGTGTGACCCAGTGTTTGTGCTCAGTGTATGGGCAGTGTGACCCAGTGTTTGTGCTCAGTATATGGGCAGTGTGACCCAGTGTTTGTGCTCAGTATATGGGCAGTGTGACTCAGTGTTTGTGCTCAGTATATGGGCAGTGTGACCCAGTGTTTGCGCTCAGTATATGGGCAGTGTGACCCAGTGTTTGCGCTCAGTATATGAGCAGCGTGGCCCAGTGTTTGTGCTCAGTATATGAGCAGTATGTCCCAGTGTTTGTGCTCAGTGTATGGGCAGTGTGACCCAGTGTTTGTGCTCTGTATATGGGCAGTGTGACCCAGTGTTTGTGCTCAGTATATGAGCAGTGTGACCCAGTGTTTGTGCTCAGTATATGGGCAGTGTGACCCAGTGTTTGTGCTCAGTATATGAGCAGTGTGACCCAGTGCTTGTGCTCAGTATATGAGCAGTGTGACCCAGTATTTGTGCTCAGTATATGAGCAGTGTGACCCAGTGTTTGTGCTCAGTATATGAGCAGTGTGACCCAGTGTTTGTGCTCAGTATATGGGCAGTGTGACCCAGTATTTGTGCTCAGTATATGAGCAGTGTGACCCAGTATTTGTGCTCAGTATATGAGCAGTGTGACCCAGTGTTTGTGCTCAGTGTATGGGCAGTGTGACCCAGTGTTTGTGCTCTGTATATGGGCAGTGTGACCCAGTGTTTTTGCTCAGTATATGAGCAGTGTGACCCAGTGTTTGTGCTCAGTATATGGGCAGTGTGACCCAGTGTTTGTGCTCAGTATATGGGCAGTGTGACCCAGTGTTTGTGCTCAGTATATGGGCAGTGTGACCCAGGGTTTGTGCTCAGTATATGAGCAGTGTGACCCAGTGTTTGTGGTCAGTATATGAGCAGTGTGACCCAGAGCTTGTGCTCAGTATATGAGCAGTGTGACCCAGTGTTTGTGCTCAGTATATGAGCAGTGTGACCCAGTGTTTGTGCTCTGTATATGGGCAGTGTGACCCAGTGTTTGTGCTCAGTATATGAGCAGTGTGACCCAGTGTTTGTGCTCAGTATATGAGCAGTGTGACCCAGTGTTTGTGCTCAGTATATGGGCAGTGTGACCCAGTGTTTGTGCTCAGTATATGAGCAGTGTGACCCATTTGTTTCGCTCTGTATATGAGCAGTTCGACCCAGTTTTTGTGCTCAGTATATGAGCAGTGTGGCCCAGTGTTTGTGCTCTGTATATGGGCAGTGTGACCCAGTGTTTGTGCTCAGTATATGGGCAGTGTGACACAGTGTTTGTGCTCAGTATATGAGTAGTGTGACCCAGTGTTTGTGCTCTGTATATGAGCAGTGTGACCCAGTGTTTGTGCTCAGTATATGAGCTGTGTGACCCAGTGTTTGTGCTCAGTATATGGGCAGTGTGACCCAGTGATTGTGCTCTGTATATGAGCAGTGTGACCCAGTGTTTGTGCTCAGTATATGAGCAGTGTGATCCAGTGATTGTGCTCAGTATATGGGCAGTGTAACCCAGTGTTTGTGCTCAGTATATGAGCAGTGTGACCCAGTGTTTGTGCTCAGTATATGAGCGGTGTGACCCAGTGTTTGTGCTCAGTATATGGGCAGTGTGACCCAGTGTTTGTGCTCAGTATATGGGCAGTGTGACCCAGTGTTTGTGCTCTGTATATGGGCTGTGTGACCCAGTGTTTGTGGTCAGTATATGGCAGTGTGACCCAGTGTTTTTGCTCAGTATATGAGCAGTGTGACCCAGTGTTTGTGCTCAGTGTATGGGCAGTGTGATCCAGTGTTTGTGCTCAGTATATGAGCAGTGTGACCCAGTGTTTGTGCTCAGTATATGGGCAGTGTGACCCAGTGTTTGCGCTCAGTATATGGGCAGTGTGACCCAGTGTTTGTGCTCAGTATATGGGTAGTGTGACCCAGTGTTTGTGCTCAGTATATGAGCAGTGTGACCCAGTGTTTGTGCTCAGTATATGAGCAGTGTGACCCAGTGCTTGTGCTCAGTATATGAGCAGTGTGACCCAGTGTTTGTGCTCAGTATATGAGCAGTGTGACCCAGGGTTTGTGCTCAGTATATGGGCATTGTGACCCAGTGTTTGTGCTCAGTATATGAGCAGTGTGACCAGTGTTTGTGCTCAGTATATGAGCAGTGTGACCCAGTGTTTGTGCTCAGTATATGGGCAGTGTGCCCCAGTGTTTGTGCTCAGTATATGAGCAGTGTGACCCAGTGTTTGTGCTCAGTATATGGGCAGTGTGACCCAGTGTTTGTGTTCAGTATATGGGCAGTGTGACCCAGTGTTTGTGCTCAGTATATGGGCAGTGTGACCCAGTGTTTGTGCTCAGTATATGAGCAGTGTGACCCAGTGTTTGTGCTCAGTATATGGGCAGTGTGACCCAGTGTTTGTGCTCAGTATATGGGCAGTGTGACCCAATATTTGTGCTCAGTATATGAGCAGTTTGACCCAGTGTTTGTGCTCAGTATATGAGCAGTGTGACCCAGTGTTTGTGCTCTGTATATGGGCAGTGTGACCCAGTGTTTGTGCTCAGTATATGGGCAGTGTGACCCAGTGTTTGTGCTCAGTATATGAGCAGTGTGACCCAGTGTTTGTGCTCTGTATATGAGCAGTGTGACCCAGTGTTTGTGCTCAGTATATGGGCAGAGGGACCCAGTGTTTGTGCTCAGTATATGGGAAGTGTGACCCAGTGTTTGTGCTCAGTATATGAGCAGTGTGACCCAGTGTTTGTGCTCAGTATATGAGCAGTGTTTGTGCTCAGTATATGAGCAGTGTGACCCAGTGTTTGTGCTCAGTATATGAGCGGTGTGACCCAATGTTTGTGCTCAGTATATGGGCAGTGTGACCCAGTGTTTGTGCTCAGTATATGGGCAGTGTGACCCAGTGTTTGTGCTCTGTATATGAGCAGTGTGACCCAGTGTTTGTGCTCAGTATATGGGCAGTGTGACCCAGTGTTTGTGCTCTGTATATGGGCAGTGTGACCCAGTGTTTGTGCTCTGTATATGAGCAGTTTGACCCAGTGTTTGTGCTCAGTATATGAGCAGAGTGACCCAGTGTTTGTGCTCAGTATATGGGCAGTGTGACCCAGTGTTTGTGCTCAGTATATGAGCAGTGTGACCCAGTGTTTGTGCTCAGTATATGGGCAGTGTGACTCAGTGTTTGTGCTCAGTATATGAGCACTGTGACCCAGTGTTTGTGCTCAGTATATGAGCAGTTTGACCCAGTGTTTGTGCACAGTATATGAGCAGTGTCACCCAGTGTTTGTGCTCAGTATATGAGCAGTGTGACCCAGTGTTTGTGCTCAGTGTATGGGCAGTGGGACCCAGTGTTTGTGTCAGTATATGGGCAGTGTGACCCAGTGTTTGTGCTCAGTATATGGGCAGTGTGACCCAGTGTTTGTGCTCAGTATATGAGCAGCGTGGCCCAGTGTTTGTGCTCAGTATATGAGCAGTGTGTCCCAGTGTTTGTGCTCAGTATATGGGCAGTGTGTCCCAGTGTTTGTGCTCAGTGTATGGGCAGTGTGACCCAGTGTTTGTGCTCTGTATATGGGCAGTGTGACCCAGTGTTTGTGCTCAGTATATGAGCAGTGTGACCCAGTGTTTGTGCTCAGTATATGGGCAGTGTGACCCAGTGTTTGTGCTCAGTATATGAGCAGTGTGACCCAGTGCTTGTGCTCAGTATATGAGCAGTGTGACCCAGTATTTGTGCTCAGTATATGAGCAGTGTGACCCAGTGTTTGTGCTCAGTATATGAGCAGTGTGACCCAGTGTTTGTGCTCAGTATATGGGCAGTGTGACCCAGTGTTTGTGCTCAGTATATGGGCAGTGTGACCCAGTGTTTGTGCTCAGTATATGGGCAGTGTGACCCAGGGTTTGTGCTCAGTATATGAGCAGTGTGACCCAGTGTTTGTGGTCAGTATATGAGCAGTGTGACCCAGAGCTTGTGCTCAGTATATGAGCAGTGTGACCCAGTGTTTGTGCTCAGTATATGAGCAGTGTGACCCAGTGTTTGTGCTCAGTATATGGGCAGTGTGACCCAGTGTTTGTGCTCAGTATATGAGCAGTGTGACCCAGTGTTTGTGCTCAGTATATGAGCAGTGTGACCCAGTGTTTGTGCTCAGTATATGGGCAGTGTGACCCAGTGTTTGTGCTCAGTATATGAGCAGTGTGACCCATTTGTTTCGCTCTTTTTTTGAGCAGTTTGACCCAGTTTTTGTGCTCAGTATATGAGCAGTGTGGCCCAGTGTTTGTGCTCTGTATATGGGCAGTGTGACCCAGTGTTTGTGCTCTGTATATGAGCAGTGTGACCCAGTGTTTGTGCACAGTATATGAGCTGTGTGACCCAGTGTTTGTGCTCAGTATATGGGCAGTGTGACCCAGTGATTGTGCTCTGTATATGAGCAGTGTGACCCAGTGTTTGTGCTCAGTATATGAGCAGTGTGATCCAGTGATTGTGCTCAGTATATGGGCAGTGTGACCCAGTGTTTGTGCTCAGTATATGAGCAGTGTGACCCAGTGTTTGTGCTCAGTATATGAGCGGTGTGACCCAGTGTTTGTGCTCAGTATATGGGCAGTGTGACCCAGTGTTTGTGCTCAGTATATGGGCAGTGTGACCCAGTGTTTGTGCTCTGTATATGAGCAGTGTGACCCAGTGTTTGTGCTCAGTATATGGGCAGTGTGACCCAGTGTTTGTGCTCTGTATATGGGCAGTGTGACCCAGTGTTTGTGCTCTGTATATGAGCAGTTTGACCCAGTGTTTGTGCTCAGTATATGAGCAGAGTGACCCAGTGTTTGTGCTCAGTATATGGGCAGTGTGACCCAGTGTTTGTGCTCAGTATATGAGCAGTGTGACCCAGTGTTTGTGCTCAGTATATGGGCAGTGTGACTCAGTGTTTGTGCTCAGTATATGAGCACTGTGACCCAGTGTTTGTGCTCAGTATATGAGCAGTTTGACCCAGTGTTTGTGCACAGTATATGAGCAGTGTCACCCAGTGTTTGTGCTCAGTATATGAGCAGTGTGACCCAGTGTTTGTGCTCAGTGTATGGGCAGTGTGACCCAGTGTTTGTGCTCAGTATATGAGCAGCGTGGCCCAGTGTTTGTGCTCAGTATATGAGCAGTGTGTCCCAGTGTTTGTGCTCAGTGTATGGGCAGTGTGACCCAGTGTTTGTGCTCTGTATATGGGATGTGTGACCCAGTGTTTGTGCTCAGTATATGGGCAGTGTGACCCAGTGTTTGTGCTCAGTATATGAGCAGTGTGACCCAGTGCTTGTGCTCAGTATATGAGCAGTGTGACCCAGTATTTGTGCTCAGTATATGAGCAGTGTGACCCAGTGTTTGTGCTCAGTATATGAGCAGTGTGACCCAGTGTTTGTGCTCAGTATATGGGCAGTGTGACCCAGTGTTTGTGCTCAGTATATGGGCAGTGTGACCCAGTGTTTGTGCTCAGTATATGGGCAGTGTGACCCAGGGTTTGTGCTCAGTATATGAGCAGTGTGACCCAGTGTTTGTGGTCAGTATATGAGCAGTGTGACCCAGAGCTTGTGCTCAGTATATGAGCAGTGTGACCCAGTGTTTGTGCTCAGTATATGAGCAGTGTGACCCAGTGTTTGTGCTCAGTATATGGGCAGTGTGACCCAGTGTTTGTGCTCAGTATATGAGCAGTGTGACCCAGTGTTTGTGCTCAGTATATGAGCAGTGTGACCCAGTGTTTGTGCTCAGTATATGGGCAGTGTGACCCAGTGTTTGTGCTCAGTATATGAGCAGTGTGACCCATTTGTTTCGCTCTGTATATGAGCAGTTTGACCCAGTTTTTGTGCTCAGTATATGAGCAGTGTGGCCCAGTGTTTGTGCTCTGTATATGGGCAGTGTGACCCAGTGTTTGTGCTCAGTATATGGGCAGTGTGACACAGTGTTTGTGCTCAGTATATGAGTAGTGTGACCCAGTGTTTGTGCTCTGTATATGAGCAGTGTGACCCAGTGTTTGTGCTCAGTATATGAGCTGTGTGACCCAGTGTTTGTGCTCAGTATATGGGCATTGTGACCCTGTGATTGTGCTCTGTATATGAGCAGTGTGACCCAGTGTTTGTGCTCAGTATATGAGCAGTGTGATCCAGTGTTTGTGCTCAGTATATGGGCAGTGTGACCCAGTGTTTGTGCTCAGTATATGAGCAGTATGACCCAGTGTTTGTGCTCAGTATATGAGCAGTGTGACGCTGTGTTTGTGCTCTGTATATGAGCAGTGTGACCCAGAGTTTGTGCTCAGTATATGGGCAGTGTGACCCAGTGTTTGTGCTCAGTATATGGGCAGTGTGACCCAGTGTTTGTGCTCAGTGTATGAGCAGTGTGACCCAGTGTTTGTGCTCAGTATATGGGCAGTGTGACCCAGTGTTTGTGCTCAGTATATGAGCAGTGTGACCCAGTGTTTGTGCTCAGTATATGGGCAGTGTGACCCAGTGTTTGTGCTCAGTATATGAGCAGTGGGACCCAGTGTTTGTGCTTAGTATATGGGCAGTGTGACCCAGTGTTTGTGCTCAGTATATGAGCAGTGTGACCCAGTGTTTGTGCTCAGTATATGGGCAGTGTGATCCAGTGTTTGTGCTCAGTATATGGGCAGTGTGACCCAGTGTTTGTGCTCAGTATATGGGCAGTGTGACCCAGTGTTTGTGCTGAGTATATGGGCAGTGTGACCCAGTGTTTGTGCTGAGTATATGGGCAGTGTGACCCAGTGTTTGTGCTCAGTATATGGGCAGTGTGCCCCAGTGTTTGTGCTCTGTATATGGGCAGTGTGACCCAGTGTTTGTGCTCGGTATATGGGCAGTGTGACCCTGTGTTTGTGCTCAGTATATGGGCAGTGTGACCCAGTGTTTGTGCTCAGTATATGGGCAGTGTGACCCAGTGTTTGTGCTCAGTATATGGGCAGTGTGACCCAGTGTTTGTGCTCAGTATATGAGCAGTGGGACCCAGAGTTTGTGCTCAGTATATGAGCAGTGTGACCCAGTGTTTGTGCTCAGTATATGAGCTGTGTGACCCAGTGTTTGTGCTCAGTATATGGGCAGTGTGACCCAGTGTTTGTGCTCTGTATATGAGCAGTGTGACCCAGAGTTGTGCTCAGTATATGAGCAGTGTGATCCAGTGTTTGTGCTCAGTATATGGGCAGTGTGACCCAGTTTTTGTGTCCAGTATATGAGCAGTGTGACCCAGTGTTTGTGCTCAGTATATGAGCAGTGTGACGCTGTGTTTGTGCTCTGTATATGAGCAGTGTGACCCAGAATTTGTGCTCAGTATATGAGCAGTGTGACCCAGTGTTTGTGCTAAGTGTATGGGCAGTGTGACCCAGTGTTTGTGCTCTGTATATGAGCAGTGTGACCCAGTGTTTGTGCTCAGTACATGAGCAGTGTGATCCAGTGTTTGTGCTCAGTATATGGGCAGTGTGACCAGTGTTTGTGCTCAGTATATGAGCAGTGTGACCCAGTGTTTGTGCTCAGTATATGAGCAGTGTGACGTTGTGTTTGTGCTCTGTATATGAGCAGTGTAACCCAGAGTTTGCGCTCAGTATATGAGCAGTGTGTCCCAGTGTTTGTGCACTGTATATGAACAGTGTGACCCAGTGTTTGTGCTCAGTATATGAGCAGTGTGACCCAGTGTTTGTGCTCAGTATATGGGCAGTGTGACCCAGTGTTCGTGCTCAGTATATGGGCAGTGTGACCCAGTGTTCGTGCTCAGTATATGGGCAGTGTGACCCAGTGTTTGTGCTCTGTATATGAGCAGTGTGACTCAGTGTTTGTGCTCAGTATATGGGCAGTGTGACCCAGTGTTTGTGCTCAGTATATGAGCAGTGTGACCCAGTGTTTCTGCTTAGTATATGGGCAGTGTGACCCAGTGTTTGTGCTCAGTATATGAGCAGTGTGACCCAGTGTTTGTGCTCAGTATATGGGCAGTGTGACCCAGTGTTTATGCTCAGTATATGGGCAGTGTGACCCAGTGTTTCTGCTCAGTATATTAGCAGTGTGACCCAGTGTTTGTGCTGAGTATATGGGCAGTGTGACCCAGTGTTTGTGCTCAGTATATGGGCAGTGTGACCCAGTTTTTGTGCTTTGTATATGAGCAGTGGGACCCAGAGTTTGTGCTCAGTATATGAACAGTGTGACCCAGTGTTTGTGCTCAGTATATGAGCAGTGTGACCCAGTGTTTGTGCTCAGTATATGAGCTGTGTGACCCAGTGTTTGTGCTCAGTATATGGGCAGTGTGACCCAGTGTTTGTGCTCTGTATATGAGCAGTGTGACCCAGAGTTTGTGCTCAGTATATGAGCAGTGTGATCCAGTGTTTGTGCTCAGTATATGGGCAGTGTGACCCAGTGTTTGTGTTCAGTATATGAGCAGTGTGACCTCTCTCTCTTGTGCTCAGTATATGAGCAGTGTGACGCTGTGTTTGTGCTCTGTATATGAGCAGTGTGACCCAGAGTTTGTGCTCAGTATATGAGCAGTGTGACCCAGTGTTTGTGCTAAGTGTATGGGCAGTGTGACCCAGTGTTTGTGCTCTTTATATGAGCAGTGTGACCCAGTGTTTGTGCTCAGTATATGGGCAATGTGACCCAGTGTTTGTGCTCAGTATATGAGCAGTGTGACCCAGTGTTTGTGCTCAGTATATGAGCAGTGTGACGCTGTGTTTGTGCTCTGTACATGAGCAGTGTAACCCAGAGTTTGCGCTCAGTATATGAGCAGTGTGTCCCAGTGTTTGTGCACTGTATATGAACAGTGTGACCCAGTGTTTGTGCTCAGTATATGAGCAGTGTGACCCAGTGTTTGTGCTCAGTATATGGGCAGTGTGACCCAGTGTTCGTGCTCAGTATATGGGCAGTGTGACCCAGTGTTTGTGCTCTGTATATGGGCAGTGTGAACCAGTGTTTATGCTCAGTATATGGGCAGAGGGACCCAGTGTTTGTGCTCAGTATATGGGAAGTGTGGCCCAGTGTTTGTGCTCAGTATATGAGCAGTGTGACCCAGTGTTTGTGCTCAGTATATGAGCAGTGTTTGTGCTCAGTATATGAACAGTGTGACCCAGTGTTTGTGCTCAGTATATGAGCGGTGTGTCCCAGTGTTTGTGCTCAGTATATGGGCAGTGTGTCCCAGTGTTTGTGCTCAGTATATGGGCAGTGTGACCCAGTGTTTGTGCTCTGTATATGAGCAGTGTGACCCAGTGTTTGTGCTCAGTATATGGGCAGTGTGACCCAGTGTTTGTGCTCTGTATATGGGCAGTGTGACCCAGTATCTGTGCTCTGTATATGAGCAGTTTGACCCAGTGTTTGTGCTCAGTATATGAGCAGTGTGACCCAGTGTTTGTGCTCAGTATATGAGCAGTGTGACCCAGTGTTTGTGCTCAGTGTATGGGCAGTGTGACCCAGTGTTTGTGCTCAGTATATGGGCAGTGTGACCCAGTGTTTGTGCTCAGTATATGAGCAGTGTGACCCAGTGTTTGTGCTCAGTATATGAGCAGCGTGACCCAGTGTTTGTGCTCAGTGTATGGGCAGTGTGACCCAGTGTTTGTGCTCAGTATATGGGCAGTGTGACCCAGTGTTTGTGTTCAGTATATGGGCAGTGTGCCCCAGTGTTTGTGCTCAGTATATGGGCAGTGTGACCCAGTGTTTGTGCTCAGTATATGGGCAGTGTGACCCAGTGTTTGTGCTCAGTATATGAGCAGTGTGACCCAGTATTTGTGCTCAGTATATGGGCAGTGTGACTCAGTGTTTGTGATCAGTATATGAGCAGCGTGGCCCAGTGTTTGTGCTCAGTATATGAGCAGTGTGTCCCAGTGTTTGTGCTCAGTGTATGGGCAGTGTGACCCAGTGTTTGTGCTCTGTATATGGGCAGTGTGAGCAGTGTTTGTGCTCAGTATATGAGCAGTGTGACCCAGTGTTTGTGCTCAGTATATGGGCAGTGTGACCCAGTGTTTGTGCTCAGTATATGAGCAGTGTGACCCAGTGTTTGTGCTCAGTATATGAGCAGTGTGACCCAGTGTTTGTGCTCAGTATATGGGGAGTGTGACCCAGTGTTTGTGCTCAGTATATGGGCAGTGTGACCCAGTGTTTGTGCTCAGTATATGGGCAGTGTGACCCAGTGTTTGTGCTCAGTATATGAGCAGTGTGACCCAGTGTTTGTGCTCAGTATATGAGCTGTGTGACCCAGTGTTTGTGCTCAGTATATGGGCAGTGTGACCCACTGTTTGTGCTCTGTATATGAGCAGTGTGACCCAGTGTTTGTGCTCAGTATATGAGCAGTGTGATCCAGTGTTTGTGCTCAGTATATGGGCAGTGTGACCCAGTGTTTGTGCTCAGTATATGAGCAGTGTGACCCAGTGTTTGTGCTCAGTATATGAGCAGTGTGATGCTGTGTTTGTGCTCTGTATATGAGCAGTGTGACCCAGAGTTTGTGCTCAGTATATGAGCAGTGTGACCCAGTGTTTGTGCTCAGTAAATGAGCAGTGTGACCCAGTGTTTGTGCTCAGTATATGAGCAGTGTGACCCAGTGTTTGTGCTCAGTATATGAGCAGTGTGACCCAGTGTTTGTGCTCAGTATATGGGCAGTGTGACCCAGTGTTTGTGCTCAGTATAGGAGCAGTGTGACCCAGTGTTTGTGCTCAGTATATGGGCAGTGTGACCCAGTGTTTGTGCTCAGTATATGAGCAGTGTGACCCAGTGTTTGTGCTCAGTATATGAGCAGTGTGACCCAGTGTTTGTGCTCAGTATATGGGCAGTGTGACCCAGTGTTTGTGCTCAGTATATGGGCAGTGTGCCCCAGTGTTTGTGCTCTGTATATGGGCAGTGTGACCCAGTGTTTGTGCTCAGTATATGGCATTGTGACCCAGTGTTTGTGCTCAGTATATGAGCAGTGTGACCCAGTGTTTGTGCTCAGTGTATGGGCTGTGTGACCCAGTGTTTGTGCTCAGTATATGAGCAGTGTGACCCAGTGTTTGTGCTCAGTGTATGGGCAGTGAGACCCAGTGTTTGTGCTCAGTGTATGGGCAGTGTGACCCAGTGTTTGTGCTCAGTATATGAGCAGTGTGACCCAGTGTTTGTGCTCAGTATATGAGCAGTGTGACCCAGTGTTTGTGCTCAGTATATGGGCAGTGTGACCCAGTGTTTGTGCTCAGTATATGAGCAGTGTGACCCAGTGTTTGTGCTCAGTGTATGGGCAGTGAGACCCAGTGTTTGTGCTCAGTGTATGGGCAGTGTGACCCAGTGTTTGTGCTCAGTAAATGAGCAGTGTGACCCAGTGTTTGTGCTCAGTATATGAGCAGTGTGACCCAGTGTTTGTGCTCAGTGTATGGGCAGTGTGACCCAGTGTTTGTGCTCAGTATATGGGCAGTGTGACCCAGTGTTTGTGCTCAGTATATGAGCAGTGTGACCCAGTGTTTGTGCTCAGTATATGAGCAGCGTGACCCAGTGTTTGTGCTCAGTGTATGGGCAGTGTGACCCAGTGTTTGTGCTCAGTATATGGGCAGTGTGACCCAGTGTTTGTGTTCAGTATATGGGCAGTGTGCCCCAGTGTTTGTGCTCAGTATATGGGCAGTGTGACCCAGTGTTTGTGCTCAGTATATGGGCAGTGTGACCCAGTGTTTGTGCTCAGTATATGAGCAGTGTGACCCAGTATTTGTGCTCAGTATATGGGCAGTGTGACTCAGTGTTTGTGATCAGTATATCAGCAGCGTGGCCCAGTGTTTGTGCTCAGTATATGAGCAGTGTGTCCCAGTGTTTGTGCTCAGTGTATGGGCAGTGTGACCCAGTGTTTGTGCTCTGTATATGGGCAGTGTGAGCAGTGTTTGTGCTCAGTATATGAGCAGTGTGACCCAGTGTTTGTGCTCAGTATATGGGCAGTGTGACCCAGTGTTTGTGCTCAGTATATGAGCAGTGTGACCCAGTGTTTGTGCTCAGTATATGAGCAGTGTGACCCAGTGTTTGTGCTCAGTATATGGGGAGTGTGACCCAGTGTTTGTGCTCAGTATATGGGCAGTGTGACCCAGTGTTTGTGCTCAGTATATGGGCAGTGTGACCCAGTGTTTGTGCTCAGTATATGAGCAGTGTGACCCAGTGTTTGTGCTCAGTATATGAGCTGTGTGACCCAGTGTTTGTGCTCAGTATATGGGCAGTGTGACCCACTGTTTGTGCTCTGTATATGAGCAGTGTGACCCAGTGTTTGTGCTCAGTATATGAGCAGTGTGATCCAGTGTTTGTGCTCAGTATATGGGCAGTGTGACCCAGTGTTTGTGCTCAGTATATGAGCAGTGTGACCCAGTGTTTGTGCTCAGTATATGAGCAGTGTGATGCTGTGTTTGTGCTCTGTATATGAGCAGTGTGACCCAGAGTTTGTGCTCAGTATATGAGCAGTGTGACCCAGTGTTTGTGCTCAGTAAATGAGCAGTGTGACCCAGTGTTTGTGCTCAGTATATGAGCAGTGTGACCCAGTGTTTGTGCTCAGTATATGAGCAGTGTGACCCAGTGATTGTGCTCAGTATATGGGCAGTGTGACCCAGTGTTTGTGCTCAGTATAGGAGCAGTGTGACCCAGTGTTTGTGCTCAGTATATGGGCAGTGTGACCCAGTGTTTGTGCTCAGTATATGAGCAGTGTGACCCAGTGTTTGTGCTCAGTATATGAGCAGTGTGACCCAGTGTTTGTGCTCAGTATATGGGCAGTGTGACCCAGTGTTTGTGCTCAGTATATGGGCAGTGTGCCCCAGTGTTTGTGCTCTGTATATGGGCAGTGTGACCCAGTGTTTGTGCTCAGTATATGGCATTGTGACCCAGTGTTTGTGCTCAGTATATGAGCAGTGTGACCCAGTGTTTGTGCTCAGTGTATGGGCTGTGTGACCCAGTGTTTGTGCTCAGTATATGAGCAGTGTGACCCAGTGTTTGTGCTCAGTGTATGGGCAGTGAGACCCAGTGTTTGTGCTCAGTGTATGGGCAGTGTGACCCAGTGTTTGTGCTCAGTATATGAGCAGTGTGACCCAGTGTTTGTGCTCAGTATATGAGCAGTGTGACCCAGTGTTTGTGCTCAGTATATGGGCAGTGTGACCCAGTGTTTGTGCTCAGTATATGAGCAGTGTGACCCAGTGTTTGTGCTCAGTGTATGGGCAGTGAGACCCAGTGTTTGTGCTCAGTGTATGGGCAGTGTGACCCAGTGTTTGTGCTCAGTAAATGAGCAGTGTGACCCAGTGTTTGTGCTCAGTATATGAGCAGTGTGACCCAGTGTTTGTGCTCAGTGTATGTGCAGTGTGACCCAGTGCTTGTGCTCAGTATATGAGCAGCGTGGCCCAGTGTTTTTCCTCAGTATATGAGCAGTGTGACCCAGTGTTTTTGCTCAGTATATGAGCAGTGTGACCCAGTGTTTGTGCTCAGTGTATGGGCAGTGTGACCCAGTGTTTGTGCTCAGTATATGGGCAGTGTGACCCAGTGTTTGAGCTCAGTATATGGGCAGTGTGACCCAGTGTTTGTGCTCAGTATATGGGCAGTGTGACCCAGTGTTTGTGCTCAGTATATGAGCAGTGTGACCCAGTGTTTTTGCTCAGTATATGAGCAGTGTGACCCAGTGTTTGTGCTCAGTATATGGGCAGTGTGACCCAGTGTTTGTGCTCAGTATATGGGCAGTGTGACCCAGTGTTTGTGCTCAGTATATTAGCAGTGTGACCAGTGTTTGTGCTCAGTATATGAGCAGTGTGACCCAGTGTTTGTGCTCAGTATATGAGCAGTGTGACCCAGTGTTTGTGCTCAGTATATTAGCAGTGTGACCAGTGTTTGTGCTCAGTATATGAGCAGTGTGACCCAGAGTTTGTGCTCAGTATATGAGCAGTGTGACCCAGTGTTTGTGCTCAGTGTATGAGCAATGTGACCAGTGTTTGTGCTCAGTATATGGGCAGTGTGACCCAGTGTTTGTGCTCAGTGTATGAGCAATGTGACCAGTGTTTGTGCTCAGTATATGAGCAGTGTGACCCAGTGTTTGTGCTCAGTGTATGAGCAATGTGACCAGTGTTTGTGCTCAGTATATGAGGAGTGTGACCCAGTGTTTGTGCTCAGTATATGGGCAGTGTGACCCAGTGTTTGTGCTCAGTATATTAGCAGTGTGACCAGTGTTTGTGCTCAGTATATGAGCAGTGTGACCCAGTGTTTGTGCTCAGTATATGGGCAGTGTGACCCAGTGTTTGTGCTCAGTATATGAGCAGTGTGACCCAGTGTTTGTGCTCAGTATATGGGCAGTGTGACCCAGTGTTTGTGCTCAGTATATGAGCAGTGTGACCCAGTGTTTGTGCTCAGGATATGAGCAGTGTGACCCAGTTTTTGTGCTCAGTATATGGGCAGTGTGACCCAGTGTTTGTGCTCAGTGTATGGGCAGTGTGACCCAATGTTTGTGCTCAGTATATGAGCCGTGTGACCCAGTGTTTGTGCTCAGTATATGAGCAGTGTGACCCAGTGTTTGTGCTCAGTATATGGGCAGTGTGACTCAGTATTTGTGCTCAGTATATGAGCAGTGTGACCCAGTGTTTGTGCTCAGTATATGGGCGGTGTGACCCAGTATTTGTGCACAGTATATGGGCAGTGTGACCCAGTGTTTGTGCTCAGTATATGAGCAGTGTGACCCAGTGTTTGTGCTCAGTATATGAGCAGTGTGACCCAGTATTTGTGCACAGTATATGGGCAGTGTGACTCAGTGTTTGTGCTCAGTATATGAGCAGTGTGACCCAGTGTTTGCGCTCAGTATATGGGCAGTGTGACTCAGTGTTTGTGCTCAGTATATGAGCAGTGTGACCCAGTGTTTGCGCTCAGTATATGAGCAGCGTGACCCAGTGTTTGCGCTCAGTATATGAGCAGTGTGACCCAGTGTTTGTGCTCAGTATATGAGCTGTGTGACCCAGTGTTTGTGCTCAGTATATGGGCAGTGTGACCCACTGTTTGTGCTCTGTATATGAGCAGTGTGACCCAGTGTTTGTGCTCAGTATATGAGCAGTGTGATCCAGTGTTTGTGCTCAGTATATGGGCAGTGTGGCCCAGTGTTTGTGCTCAGTATATGAGCCGTGTGACCCAGTGTTTGTGCTCAGTATATGAGCAGTGTGATGCTGTGTTTGTGCTCTGTATATGAGCAGTGTGACCCAGAGTTTGTGCTCAGTATATGAGCAGTGTGACCCAGTGTTTGTGCTCAGTAAATGAGCAGTGTGACCCAGTGTTTGTGCTCAGTATATGGGCAGTGTGACCCAGTGTTTGTGCTCAGTATATGAGCAGTGTGACCCAGTGTTTGTGCTCAGTATATGAGCAGTGTGACCCAGTGTTTGTGCTCAGTATATGAGCAGTGTGACCCAGTGTTTGTGCTCAGTGTATGGGCAGTGTGACCCAGTGTTTGTGCTCAGTATATGGGCAGTGTGACCCAGTGTTTGTGCTCAGTATATGAGCAGTGTGACCCAGTGTTTGTGCTCAGTATATGAGCAGTGTGACCCAGTGTTTGTGCTCAGTATATGAGCAGCGTGACCCAGTGTTTGTGCTCAGTATATGGGCTGTGTGACCCAGTGTTTGTGCTCAGTATATGGCAGTGTGTCCCAGTGTTTTTGCTCAGTATATGAGCAGTGTGACCCATTGTTTGTGCTCAGTGTATGGGCAGTGTGACCCAGTGTTTGGGCTCAGTATATGAGCAGTGTGACCCAGTGTTTGTGCTCAGTATATGAGCAGTGTGACCCAGTGCTTGTGCTCAGTATATGAGCAGTGTGACCCAGTGTTTGTGCTCAGTATATGAGCAGTGTGACCCAGGGTTTGTGCTCAGTATATGGGCAGTGTGACCCAGTGTTTGTGCTCAGTATATGAGCAGTGTGACCAGTGTTTGTGCTCAGTATATGAGCAGTGTGACCCAGTGTTTGTGCTCAGTATATGGGCAGTGTGCCCCAGTGTTTGTGCTCAGTATATGAGCAGTGTGACCCAGTGTTTGTGCTCAGTATATGGGCAGTGTGACCCAGTGTTTGTGCTCAGTATATGGGCAGTGTGACCCAGTGTTTGTGCTCAGTATATGGGCAGTGTGACCCAGTGTTTGTGCTCAGTATATGAGCAGTGTGACCCAGTGTTTGTGCTCAGTATATGGGCAGTGTGACCCAGTGTTTGTGCTCAGTATATGGGCAGTGGGACCCAATATTTGTGCTCAGTATATGAGCAGTTTGACCCAGTGTTTGTGCTCAGTATATGAGCAGTGTGACCCAGTGTTTGTGCTCTGTATATGGGTAGTGTGACCCAGTGTTTGTGCTCAGTATATGGGCAGTGTGACCCAGTGTTTGTGCTCAGTATATGAGCAGTGTA
The DNA here is from genome assembly GCF_052327205.1 of Somniosus microcephalus. NCBI lineage: Eukaryota > Metazoa > Chordata > Chondrichthyes > Squaliformes > Somniosidae > Somniosus > Somniosus microcephalus. The sequence goes on along the minus strand of NW_028226215.1, from coordinate 23,385 downwards.
ACCCAGTGTTTGTGCTCTGTATATGAGCAGTGTGACCCAGTGTTTGTGCTCTGTATATGAGCAGTGTGACCCAGTGATTGTGCTCAGTGTATGGGCAGTGTGACCCAGTGTTTGTGCTCAGTGTATGGGCAGTGTGACCCAGTGTTTGTGCTCAGTATATGGCAGTGTGACCCAGTGTTTTTGCTCAGTATATGAGCAGTGTGACCCAGTGTTTGTGCTAAGTGTATGGGCAGTGTGACCCAGTGTTTGTGCTCTGTATATGAGCAGTGTGACCCAGTGTTTGTGCTCTGCATATGGGCAGTGTGACCCAGTGATTGTGCTCAGTGTATGGGCAGTGTGACCCAGTGTTTGTGCTCAGTATATGGGCTGTGTGACCCAGTGTTAGTGCTCAGTATATGGCAGTGTGACCCAGTGTTTTTGCTCAGTATATGAGCAGTGTGACCCAGTGTTTGTGCTCAGTGTATGGGCAGTGCGACCCAGTGTTTGTGCTCAGTATATGAGCAGTGTGACCCAGTGTTTGTGCTCAGTATATGGGCAGTGTGAGCCAGTTTTTGCGCTCAGTATATGGGCAGTGTGACCCAGTGTTTGTGCTCAGTATATGGGTAGTGTGACCCAGTGTTTGTGCTCAGTATATGAGCAGTGTGACCCAGTGTTTGTGCTCAGTATATGAGCAGTGTGTCCCAGTGCTTGTGCTCAGTATATGAGCAGTGTGACCCAGTGTTTGTGCTCAGTATATGAGCAGTGTGACCCAGGGTTTGTGCTCAGTATATGGGCAGTGTGACCCAGTGTTTGTTCTCAGTATATGAGCAGTGTGACCAGTGTTTGTGCTCAGTATATGAGCAGTGTGACCCAGTGTTTGTGCTCAGTATATGGGCAGTGTGCCCCAGTGTTTGTGCTCAGTATATGAGCAATGTGACCCAGCGTTTGTGCTAAGTATATGGGCAGTGTGACCCAGTGTTTGTGCTCAGTATATGGGCAGTGTGACCCAGTGTTTATGCTCAGTATATGGGCAGTGTGACCCAGTGTTTCTGCTCAGTATATTAGCAGTGTGACCCAGTGTTTGTGCTGAGTATATGGGCAGTGTGACCCAGTGTTTGTGCTCAGTATATGGGCAGTGTGACCCAGTGTTTGTGCTCTGTATATGAGCAGTGGAACCCAGAGTTTGTGCTCAGTATATGAACAGTGTGACCCAGTGTTTGTGCTCAGTATATGAGCAGTGTGACCCAGTGTTTGTGCTCAGTATATGAGCTGTGTGACCCAGTGTTTGTGCTCAGTATATGGGCAGTGTGACCCAGTGTTTGTGCTCTGTATATGAGCAGTGTGACCCAGAGTTTGTGCTCAGTATATGAGCAGTGTGATCCAGTGTTTGTGCTCAGTATATGGGCAGTGTGACCCAGTGTTTGTGTTCAGTATATGAGCAGTGTGACCCAGTGTTTGTGCTCAGTATATGAGCAGTGTGACGCTGTGTTTGTGCTCTGTATATGAGCAGTGTGACCCAGAGTTTGTGCTCAGTATATGAGCAGTGTGACCCAGTGTTTGTGCTAAGTGTATGGGCAGTGTGACCCAGTGTTTGTGCTCTTTATATGAGCAGTGTGACCCAGTGTTTGTGCTCAGTATATGGGCAGTGTGACCCAGTGTTTGTGCTCAGTATATGAGCAGTGTGACCCAGTGTTTGTGCTCAGTATATGAGCAGTGTGACGCTGTGTTTGTGCTCTGTATATGAGTAGTGTAACCCAGAGTTTGCGCTCAGTATATGAGCAGTGTGTCCCAGTGTTTGTGCACTGTATATGAACAGTGTGACCCAGTGTTTGTGCTCAGTATATGAGCAGTGTGACCCAGTGTTTGTGCTCAGTATATGGGCAGTGTGACCCAGTGTTCGTGCTCAGTATATGGGCAGTGTGACCCAGTGTTTGTGCTCTGTATATGGGCAGTGTGAACCAGTGTTTATGCTCAGTATATGGGCAGAGGGACCCAGTGTTTGTGCTCAGTATATGGGAAGTGTGGCCCAGTGTTTGTGCTCAGTATATGAGCAGTGTGACCCAGTGTTTGTGCTCAGTATATGAGCAGTGTTTGTGCTCAGTATATGAACAGTGTGACCCAGTGTTTGTGCTCAGTATATGAGCGGTGTGTCCCAGTGTTTGTGCTCAGTATATGGGCAGTGTGACCCAGTGTTTGTGCTCAGTATATGGGCAGTGTGACCCAGTGTTTGTGCTCTGTATATGAGCAGTGTGACCCAGTGTTTGTGCTCAGTATATGGGCAGTGTGACCCAGTGTTTGTGCTCTGTATATGGGCAGTGTGACCCAGTATCTGTGCTCTGTATATGAGCAGTTTGACCCAGTGTTTGTGCTCAGTATATGAGCAGTGTGACCCAGTGTTTGTGCTCAGTATATGAGCAGTGTGACCCAGTGTTTGTGCTCAGTGTATGGGCAGTGTGACCCAGTGTTTGTGCTCAGTATATGGGCAGTGTGACCCAGTGTTTGTGCTCAGTATATGAGCAGTGTGACCCAGTGTTTGTGCTCAGTATATGAGCAGCGTGACCCAGTGTTTGTGCTCAGTATATGAGCAGTGTGACCCAGTATTTGTGCTCAGTGTATGGGCAGTGTGACTCAGTGTTTGTGATCAGTATATGAGCAGCGTGGCCCAGTGTTTGTGCTCAGTATATGAGCAGTGTGTCCCAGTGTTTGTGCTCAGTGTATGGGCAGTGTGACCCAGTGTTTGTGCTCTGTATATGGGCAGTGTGAGCAGTGTTTGTGCTCAGTATATGAGCAGTGTGACCCAGTGTTTGTGCTCAGTATATGGGCAGTGTGACCCAGTGTTTGTGCTCAGTATATGAGCAGTGTGACCCAGTGTTTGTGCTCAGTATATGAGCAGTGTGACCCAGTGTTTGTGCTCAGTATATGGGCAGTGTGACCCAGTGTTTGTGCTCAGTATATGGACAGTGTGACCCAGTGTTTGTGCTCAGTATATGGGCAGTGTGACCCAGTGTTTGTGCTCAGTATATGAGCAGTGTGACCCAGTGTTTGTGCTCAGTATATGAGCTGTGTGACCCAGTGTTTGTGCTCAGTATATGGGCAGTGTGACCCACTGTTTGTGCTCTGTATATGAGCAGTGTGACCCAGTGTTTGTGCTCAGTATATGAGCAGTGTGATCCAGTGTTTGTGCTCAGTATATGGGCAGTGTGACCCAGTGTTTGTGCTCAGTATATGAGCAGTGTGACCCAGTGTTTGTGCTCAGTATATGAGCAGTGTGATGCTGTGTTTGTGCTCTGTATATGAGCAGTGTGACCCAGAGTTTGTGCTCAGTATATGAGCAGTGTGACCCAGTGTTTGTGCTCAGTAAATGAGCAGTGTGACCCAGTGTTTGTGCTCAGTATATGAGCAGTGTGACCCAGCGTTTGTGCTCTGTATTTGAGCAGTGTGACCCAGTGTTTGTGCTCAGTATATGGGCAGTGTGACCCAGTGTTTGTGCTCAGTATAGGAGCAGTGTGACCCAGTGTTTGTGCTCAGTATATGGGCAGTGTGACCCAGTGTTTGTGCTCAGTATATGAGCAGTGTGACCCAGTGTTTGTGCTCAGTATATGAGCAGTGTGACCCAGTGTTTGTGCTCAGTATATGGGCAGTGTGACCCAGTGTTTGTGCTCAGTATATGGGCAGTGTGCCCCAGTGTTTGTGCTCTGTATATGGGCAGTGTGACCCAGTGTTTGTGCTCAGTATATGGCATTGTGACCCAGTGTTTGTGCTCAGTATATGAGCAGTGTGACCCAGTGTTTGTGCTCAGTGTATGGGCTGTGTGACCCAGTGTTTGTGCTCAGTATATGAGCAGTGTGACCCAGTGTTTGTGCTCAGTGTATGGGCAGTGAGACCCAGTGTTTGTGCTCAGTGTATGGGCAGTGTGACCCAGTGTTTGTGCTCAGTATATGAGCAGTGTGACCCAGTGTTTGTGCTCAGTATATGAGCAGTGTGACCCAGTGTTTGTGCTCAGTATATGGGCAGTGTGACCCAGTGTTTGTGCTCAGTATATGAGCAGTGTGACCCAGTGTTTGTGCTCAGTGTATGGGCAGTGAGACCCAGTGTTTGTGCTCAGTGTATGGGCAGTGTGACCCAGTGTTTGTGCTCAGTAAATGAGCAGTGTGACCCAGTGTTTGTGCTCAGTATATGAGCAGTGTGACCCAGTGTTTGTGCTCAGTGTATGGGCAGTGTGACCCAGTGCTTGTGCTCAGTAAATGAGCAGCGTGGCCCAGTGTTTTTGCTCAGTATATGAGCAGTGTGACCCAGTGTTTTTGCTCAGTATATGAGCAGTGTGACCCAGTGTTTGTGCTCAGTGTATGGGCAGTGTGACCCAGTGTTTGTGCTCAGTATATGGGCAGTGTGACCCAGTGTTTGTGCTCAGTATATGGGCAGTGTGACCCAGTGTTTGTGCTCAGTATATGGGCAGTGTGACCCAGTGTTTGTGCTCAGTATATGAGCAGTGTGACCCAGTGTTTTTGCTCAGTATATGAGCAGTGTGACCCAGTGTTTGTGCTCAGTATATGGGCAGTGTGACCCAGTGTTTGTGCTCAGTATATGGGCAGTGTGACCCAGTGTTTGTGCTCAGTATATTAGCAGTGTGACCAGTGTTTGTGCTCAGTATATGAGCAGTGTGACCCAGTGTTTGTGCTCAGTATATGAGCAGTGTGACCCAGTGTTTGTGCTCAGTATATTAGCAGTGTGACCAGTGTTTGTGCTCAGTATATGAGCAGTGTGACCCAGAGTTTGTGCTCAGTATATGAGCAGTGTGACCCAGTGTTTGTGCTCAGTGTATGAGCAATGTGACCAGTGTTTGTGCTCAGTATATGGGCAGTGTGACCCAGTGTTTGTGCTCAGTGTATGAGCAATGTGACCAGTGTTTGTGCTCAGTATATGAGCAGTGTGACCCAGTGTTTGTGCTCAGTGTATGAGCAATGTGACCAGTGTTTGTGCTCAGTATATGAGGAGTGTGACCCAGTGTTTGTGCTCAGTATATGGGCAGTGTGACCCAGTGTTTGTGCTCAGTATATTAGCAGTGTGACCAGTGTTTGTGCTCAGTATATGAGCAGTGTGACCCAGTGTTTGTGCTCAGTATATGGGCAGTGTGACCCAGTGTTTGTGCTCAGTATATGAGCAGTGTGACCCAGTGTTTGTGCTCAGTATATGGGCAGTGTGACCCAGTGTTTGTGCTCAGTATATGAGCAGTGTGACCCAGTGTTTGTGCTCAGTATATGAGCAGTGTGACCCAGTGTTTGTGCTCAGTATATGGGCAGTGTGACCCAGTGTTTGTGCTCAGTGTATGGGCAGTGTGACCCAATGTTTGTGCTCAGTATATGAGCAGTGTGACCCAGTGTTTGTGCTCAGTATATGAGCAGTGTGACCCAGTGTTTGTGCTCAGTATATGGGCAGTGTGACTCAGTGTTTGTGCTCAGTATATGAGCAGTGTGACCCAGTGTTTGTGCTCAGTATATGGGCGGTGTGACCCAGTATTTGTGCACAGTATATGGGCAGTGTGACCCAGTGTTTGTGCTCAGTATATGAGCAGTGTGACCCAGTGTTTGTGCTCAGTATATGAGCAGTGTGACCCAGTATTTGTGCACAGTATATGGGCAGTGTGACTCAGTGTTTGTGCTCAGTATATGAGCAGTGTGACCCAGTGTTTGCGCTCAGTATATGGGCAGTGTGACTCAGTGTTTGTGCTCAGTATATGAGCAGTGTGACCCAGTGTTTGCGCTCAGTATATGAGCAGCGTGACCCAGTGTTTGCGCTCAGTATATGAGCAGTGTGACCCAGTGTTTGTGCTCAGTATATGAGCAGTGTGACCCAGTGTTTGCGCTCAGTATATGAGCAGTGTGACCCAGTGTTTGTGCTCAGTATATGGGCAGTGTGACTCAGTGTTTGTGCTCAGTATATGAGCAGTGTGACCCAGTGTTTGCGCTCAGTATATGAGCAGTGTGACCCAGTGTTTGCGCTCAGTATATGAGCAGTGTGACCCAGTGTTTGTGCTCAGTATATGGGCAGTGTGACTCAGTGTTTGTGCTCAGTATATGAGCAGTGTGACCCAGTGTTTGCGCTCAGTATATGAGCAGCGTGACCCAGTGTTTGCGCTCAGTATATGAGCAGCGTGACCCAGTATTTGTGCACAGTATATGGGCAGTGTGACCCAGTGTTTGCGCTCAGTATATGAGCAGCGTGACCCAGTGTTTGTGCTCAGTATATGGGCAGTGTGACCCAGTGTTTGTGCTCAGTATATGAGCAGTGTGACCCAGTGTTTGCGCTCAGTATATGGGCAGTGTGACCCACTGTTTGTGCTCAGTATATGAGCAGTGTGACCCAGTGTTTGCGCTCAGTATATGGGCAGTGTGACCCAGTGTTTGTGCTCAGTATGTGAGCAGTGTGACCCAGTGTTTGTGCTCTGTATATGAGCAGTGTGACCCAGTGTTTGTGCTCAGTATGTGAGCAGTGTGACCCAGTGTTTGTGCTCTGTATATGAGCAGTGTGACCCAGTGTTTGTGCTCAGTATATGAGCTGTGTGACCCAGTGTTTGTGCTCAGTATATGGGCAGTGTGACCCACTGTTTGTGCTCTGTATATGAGCAGTGTGACCCAGTGTTTGTGCTCAGTATATGAGCAGTGTGATCCAGTGTTTGTGCTCAGTATATGGGCAGTGTGGCCCAGTGTTTGTGCTCAGTATATGAGCAGTGTGACCCAGTGTTTGTGCTCAGTATATGAGCAGTGTGATGCTGTGTTTGTGCTCTGTATATGAGCAGTGTGACCCAGAGTTTGTGCTCAGTATATGAGCAGTGTGACCCAGTGTTTGTGCTCAGTAAATGAGCAGTGTGACCCAGTGTTTGTGCTCAGTATATGGGCAGTGTGACCCAGTGTTTGTGCTCAGTATATGAGCAGTGTGACCCAGTGTTTGTGCTCAGTATATGAGCAGTGTGACCCAGTGTTTGTGCTCAGTATATGAGCAGTGTGACCCAGTGTTTGTGCTCAGTGTATGGGCAGTGTGACCCAGTGTTTGTGCTCAGTATATGGGCAGTGTGACCCAGTGTTTGTGCTCAGTATATGAGCAGTGTGACCCAGTGTTTGTGCTCAGTATATGAGCAGTGTGACCCAGTGTTTGTGCTCAGTATATGAGCAGCGTGACACAGTGTTTGTGCTCAGTATATGGGCTGTGTGACCCAGTGTTTGTGCTCAGTATATGGCAGTGTGTCCCAGTGTTTTTGCTCAGTATATGAGCAGTGTGACCCATTGTTTGTGCTCAGTGTATGGGCAGTGTGACCCAGTGTTTGGGCTCAGTATATGAGCAGTGTGACCCAGTGTTTGTGCTCAGTATATGAGCAGTGTGACCCAGTGCTTGTGCTCAGTATATGAGCAGTGTGACCCAGTGTTTGTGCTCAGTATATGAGCAGTGTGACCCAGGGTTTGTGCTCAGTATATGGGCAGTGTGACCCAGTGTTTGTGCTCAGTATATGAGCAGTGTGACCAGTGTTTGTGCTCAGTATATGAGCAGTGTGACCCAGTGTTTGTGCTCAGTATATGGGCAGTGTGGCCCAGTGTTTGTGCTCAGTATATGAGCAGTGTGACCCAGTGTTTGTGCTCAGTATATGAGCAGTGTGATGCTGTGTTTGTGCTCTGTATATGAGCAGTGTGACCCAGAGTTTGTGCTCAGTATATGAGCAGTGTGACCCAGTGTTTGTGCTCAGTAAATGAGCAGTGTGACCCAGTGTTTGTGCTCAGTATATGGGCAGTGTGACCCAGTGTTTGTGCTCAGTATATGAGCAGTGTGACCCAGTGTTTGTGCTCAGTATATGAGCAGTGTGACCCAGTGTTTGTGCTCAGTATATGAGCAGTGTGACCCAGTGTTTGTGCTCAGTGTATGGGCAGTGTGACCCAGTGTTTGTGCTCAGTATATGGGCAGTGTGACCCAGTGTTTGTGCTCAGTATATGAGCAGTGTGACCCAGTGTTTGTGCTCAGTATATGAGCAGTGTGACCCAGTGTTTGTGCTCAGTATATGAGCAGCGTGACCCAGTGTTTGTGCTCAGTATATGGGCTGTGTGACCCAGTGTTTGTGCTCAGTATATGGCAGTGTGTCCCAGTGTTTTTGCTCAGTATATGAGCAGTGTGACCCATTGTTTGTGCTCAGTGTATGGGCAGTGTGACCCAGTGTTTGGGCTCAGTATATGAGCAGTGTGACCCAGTGTTTGTGCTCAGTATATGAGCAGTGTGACCCAGTGCTTGTGCTCAGTATATGAGCAGTGTGACCCAGTGTTTGTGCTCAGTATATGAGCAGTGTGACCCAGGGTTTGTGCTCAGTATATGGGCAGTGTGACCCAGTGTTTGTGCTCAGTATATGAGCAGTGTGACCAGTGTTTGTGCTCAGTATATGAGCAGTGTGACCCAGTGTTTGTGCTCAGTATATGGGCAGTGTGCCCCAGTGTTTGTGCTCAGTATATGAGCAGTGTGACCCAGTGTTTGTGCTCAGTATATGGGCAGTGTGACCCAGTGTTTGTGCTCAGTATATGGGCAGTGTGACCCAGTGTTTGTGCTCAGTATATGGGCAGTGTGACCCAGTGTTTGTGCTCAGTATATGAGCAGTGTGACCCAGTGTTTGTGCTCAGTATATGGGCAGTGTGACCCAGTGTTTGTGCTCAGTATATGGGCAGTGGGACCCAATATTTGTGCTCAGTATATGAGCAGTTTGACCCAGTGTTTGTGCTCAGTATATGAGCAGTGTGACCCAGTGTTTGTGCTCTGTATATGGGTAGTGTGACCCAGTGTTTGTGCTCAGTATATGGGCTGTGTGACCCAGTGTTTGTGCTCAGTATATGAGCAGTGTAACCCAGTGTTTGTGCTCTGTATATGAGCAGTGTGACCCAGTGTTTGTGCTCTGTATATGAGCAGTGTGACCCAGTGATTGTGCTCAGTGTATGGGCAGTGTGACCCAGTGTTTGTGCTCAGTGTATGGGCAGTGTGACCCAGTGTTTGTGCTCAGTATATGGCAGTGTGACCCAGTGTTTTTGCTCAGTATATGAGCAGTGTGACCCAGTGTTTGTGCTAAGTGTATGGGCAGTGTGACCCAGTGTTTGTGCTCTGTATATGAGCGGTGTGACCCAGTGTTTGTGCTCTGCATATGGGCAGTGTGACCCAGTGATTGTGCTCAGTGTATGGGCAGTGTGACCCAGTGTTTGTGCTCAGTATATGGGCTGTGTGACCCAGTGTTTGTGCTCAGTATATGGCAGTGTGACCCAGTGTTTTTGCTCAGTATATGAGCAGTGTGACCCAGTGTTTGTGCTCAGTGTATGGGCAGTGCGACCCAGTGTTTGCGCTCAGTATATGAGCAGTGTGACCCAGTGTTTGTGCTCAGTATATGGGCAGTGTGAGCCAGTTTTTGCGCTCAGTATATGGGCAGTGTGACCCAGTGTTTGTGCTCAGTATATGGGTAGTGTGACCCAGTGTTTGTGCTCAGTATATGAGCAGTGTGACCCAGTGTTTGTGCTCAGTATATGAGCAGTGTGTCCCAGTGCTTGTGCTCAGTATATGAGCAGTGTGACCCAGTGTTTGTGCTCAGTATATGAGCAGTGTGACCCAGGGTTTGTGCTCAGTATATGGGCAGTGTGACCCAGTGTTTGTTCTCAGTATATGAGCAGTGTGACCAGTGTTTGTGCTCAGTATATGAGCAGTGTGACCCAGTGTTTGTGCTCAGTATATGGGCAGTGTGCCCCAGTGTTTGTGCTCAGTATATGAGCAATGTGACCCAGCGTATGTGCTAAGTATATGGGCAGTGTGACCCAGTGTTTGTGCTCAGTATATGAGCAGTGTGACCCAGTGTTTTTGCTCAGTATATGAGCAGTGTGACCCAGTGTTTGCGCTCAGTATATGAGCAGTGTGACCCAGTGTTTGTGCTCAGTATATGGGCAGTGTGACTCAGTGTTTGTGCTCAGTATATGAGCAGTGTGACCCAGTGTTTGCGCTCAGTATATGAGCAGTGTGACCCAGTGTTTGCGCTCAGTATATGAGCAGTGTGACCCAGTGTTTGTGCTCAGTATATGGGCAGTGTGACTCAGTGTTTGTGCTCAGTATATGAGCAGTGTGACCCAGTGTTTGCGCTCAGTATATGAGCAGCGTGACCCAGTGTTTGCGCTCAGTATATGAGCAGCGTGACCCAGTATTTGTGCACAGTATATGGGCAGTGTGACCCAGTGTTTGCGCTCAGTATATGAGCAGCGTGACCCAGTGTTTGTGCTCAGTATATGGGCAGTGTGACCCAGTGTTTGTGCTCAGTATATGAGCAGTGTGACCCAGTGTTTGCGCTCAGTATATGGGCAGTGTGACCCACTGTTTGTGCTCAGTATATGAGCAGTGTGACCCAGTGTTTGCGCTCAGTATATGGGCAGTGTGACCCAGTGTTTGTGCTCAGTATGTGAGCAGTGTGACCCAGTGTTTGTGCTCTGTATATGAGCAGTGTGACCCAGTGTTTGTGCTCAGTATGTGAGCAGTGTGACCCAGTGTTTGTGCTCTGTATATGAGCAGTGTGACCCAGTGTTTGTGCTCAGTATATGAGCTGTGTGACCCAGTGTTTGTGCTCAGTATATGGGCAGTGTGACCCACTGTTTGTGCTCTGTATATGAGCAGTGTGACCCAGTGTTTGTGCTCAGTATATGAGCAGTGTGATCCAGTGTTTGTGCTCAGTATATGGGCAGTGTGGCCCAGTGTTTGTGCTCAGTATATGAGCAGTGTGACCCAGTGTTTGTGCTCAGTATATGAGCAGTGTGATGCTGTGTTTGTGCTCTGTATATGAGCAGTGTGACCCAGAGTTTGTGCTCAGTATATGAGCAGTGTGACCCAGTGTTTGTGCTCAGTAAATGAGCAGTGTGACCCAGTGTTTGTGCTCAGTATATGGGCAGTGTGACCCAGTGTTTGTGCTCAGTATATGAGCAGTGTGACCCAGTGTTTGTGCTCAGTATATGAGCAGTGTGACCCAGTGTTTGTGCTCAGTATATGAGCAGTGTGACCCAGTGTTTGTGCTCAGTGTATGGGCAGTGTGACCCAGTGTTTGTGCTCAGTATATGGGCAGTGTGACCCAGTGTTTGTGCTCAGTATATGAGCAGTGTGACCCAGTGTTTGTGCTCAGTATATGAGCAGTGTGACCCAGTGTTTGTGCTCAGTATATGAGCAGCGTGACACAGTGTTTGTGCTCAGTATATGGGCTGTGTGACCCAGTGTTTGTGCTCAGTATATGGCAGTGTGTCCCAGTGTTTTTGCTCAGTATATGAGCAGTGTGACCCATTGTTTGTGCTCAGTGTATGGGCAGTGTGACCCAGTGTTTGGGCTCAGTATATGAGCAGTGTGACCCAGTGTTTGTGCTCAGTATATGAGCAGTGTGACCCAGTGCTTGTGCTCAGTATATGAGCAGTGTGACCCAGTGTTTGTGCTCAGTATATGATCAGTGTGACCCAGGGTTTGTGCTCAGTATATGGGCAGTGTGACCCAGTGTTTGTGCTCAGTATATGAGCAGTGTGACCAGTGTTTGTGCTCAGTATATGAGCAGTGTGACCCAGTGTTTGTGCTCAGTATATGGGCAGTGTGGCCCAGTGTTTGTGCTCAGTATATGAGCAGTGTGACCCAGTGTTTGTGCTCAGTATATGAGCAGTGTGATGCTGTGTTTGTGCTCTGTATATGAGCAGTGTGACCCAGAGTTTGTGCTCAGTATATGAGCAGTGTGACCCAGTGTTTGTGCTCAGTAAATGAGCAGTGTGACCCAGTGTTTGTGCTCAGTATATGGGCAGTGTGACCCAGTGTTTGTGCTCAGTATATGAGCAGTGTGACCCAGTGTTTGTGCTCAGTATATGAGCAGTGTGACCCAGTGTTTGTGCTCAGTATATGAGCAGTGTGACCCAGTGTTTGTGCTCAGTGTATGGGCAGTGTGACCCAGTGTTTGTGCTCAGTATATGGGCAGTGTGACCCAGTGTTTGTGCTCAGTATATGAGCAGTGTGACCCAGTGTTTGTGCTCAGTATATGAGCAGTGTGACCCAGTGTTTGTGCTCAGTATATGAGCAGCGTGACCCAGTGTTTGTGCTCAGTATATGGGCTGTGTGACCCAGTGTTTGTGCTCAGTATATGGCAGTGTGTCCCAGTGTTTTTGCTCAGTATATGAGCAGTGTGACCCATTGTTTGTGCTCAGTGTATGGGCAGTGTGACCCAGTGTTTGGGCTCAGTATATGAGCAGTGTGACCCAGTGTTTGTGCTCAGTATATGAGCAGTGTGACCCAGTGCTTGTGCTCAGTATATGAGCAGTGTGACCCAGTGTTTGTGCTCAGTATATGAGCAGTGTGACCCAGGGTTTGTGCTCAGTATATGGGCAGTGTGACCCAGTGTTTGTGCTCAGTATATGAGCAGTGTGACCAGTGTTTGTGCTCAGTATATGAGCAGTGTGACCCAGTGTTTGTGCTCAGTATATGGGCAGTGTGCCCCAGTGTTTGTGCTCAGTATATGAGCAGTGTGACCCAGTGTTTGTGCTCAGTATATGGGCAGTGTGACCCAGTGTTTGTGCTCAGTATATGGGCAGTGTGACCCAGTGTTTGTGCTCAGTATATGGGCAGTGTGACCCAGTGTTTGTGCTCAGTATATGAGCAGTGTGACCCAGTGTTTGTGCTCAGTATATGGGCAGTGTGACCCAGTGTTTGTGCTCAGTATATGGGCAGTGGGACCCAATATTTGTGCTCAGTATATGAGCAGTTTGACCCAGTGTTTGTGCTCAGTATATGAGCAGTGTGACCCAGTGTTTGTGCTCTGTATATGGGTAGTGTGACCCAGTGTTTGTGCTCAGTATATGGGCTGTGTGACCCAGTGTTTGTGCTCAGTATATGAGCAGTGTAACCCAGTGTTTGTGCTCTGTATATGAGCAGTGTGACCCAGTGTTTGTGCTCTGTATATGAGCAGTGTGACCCAGTGATTGTGCTCAGTGTATGGGCAGTGTGACCCAGTGTTTGTGCTCAGTGTATGGGCAGTGTGACCCAGTGTTTGTGCTCAGTATATGGCAGTGTGACCCAGTGTTTTTGCTCAGTATATGAGCAGTGTGACCCAGTGTTTGTGCTAAGTGTATGGGCAGTGTGACCCAGTGTTTGTGCTCTGTATATGAGCGGTGTGACCCAGTGTTTGTGCTCTGCATATGGGCAGTGTGACCCAGTGATTGTGCTCAGTGTATGGGCAGTGTGACCCAGTGTTTGTGCTCAGTATATGGGCTGTGTGACCCAGTGTTTGTGCTCAGTATATGGCAGTGTGACCCAGTGTTTTTGCTCAGTATATGAGCAGTGTGACCCAGTGTTTGTGCTCAGTGTATGGGCAGTGCGACCCAGTGTTTGTGCTCAGTATATGAGCAGTGTGACCCAGTGTTTGTGCTCAGTATATGGGCAGTGTGAGCCAGTTTTTGCGCTCAGTATATGGGCAGTGTGACCCAGTGTTTGTGCTCAGTATATGGGTAGTGTGACCCAGTGTTTGTGCTCAGTATATGAGCAGTGTGACCCAGTGTTTGTGCTCAGTATATGAGCAGTGTGTCCCAGTGCTTGTGCTCAGTATATGAGCAGTGTGACCCAGTGTTTGTGCTCAGTATATGAGCAGTGTGACCCAGGGTTTGTGCTCAGTATATGGGCAGTGTGACCCAGTGTTTGTTCTCAGTATATGAGCAGTGTGACCAGTGTTTGTGCTCAGTATATGAGCAGTGTGACCCAGTGTTTGTGCTCAGTATATGGGCAGTGTGCCCCAGTGTTTGTGCTCAGTATATGAGCAATGTGACCCAGCGTATGTGCTAAGTATATGGGCAGTGTGACCCAGTGTTTGTGCTCAGTATATGGGCAGTGTGACCCAGTGTTTGTGCTCAGTATATGAGCAGTGTGACCCAGTGTTTGTGCTCAGTATATGGGCAGTGTGACCCAGTGTTTGTGCTCAGTATATGGGCAGTGTGACCCAGTATTTCTGCTCAGTATATGAGAAGTTTGACCCAGTTTTTGTGCTCAGTATATGAGCAGTGTGACCCAGTGTTTGTGCTCAGTATATGGGCAGTGTGACCCAGTGTTTGTGCTCAGTATATGGGCAGTGTGACCCAGTATTTGTGCTCAGTATATGAGCAGTTTGACCCAGTGTTTGTGCTCTGTATATGGGCAGTGTGACCCAGTGTTTGTGCTCAGTATATGGGCAGTGTGACCCAGTGTTTGTGCTCAGTATATGAGCAGTGTGACCCAGTGTTTGTGCTCAGTATATGGGCAGTGTGACCCAGTGTTTGTGCTCAGTATATGGGCAGTGGGACCCAATATTTGTGCTCAGTATATGAGCAGTTTGACCCAGTGTTTGTGCTCAGTATATGAGCAGTGTGACCCAGTGTTTGTGCTCTGTATATGGGTAGTGTGACCCAGTGTTTGTGCTCAGTATATGGGCAGTGTGACCCAGTGTTTGTGCTCAGTATATGAGCAGTGTAACCCAGTGTTTGTGCTCTGTATATGAGCAGTGTGACCCAGTGTTTGTGCTCTGTATATGAGCAGTGTGACCCAGTGATTGTGCTCAGTGTATGGGCAGTGTGACCCAGTGTTTGTGCTCAGTGTATGGGCAGTGTGACCCAGTGTTTGTGCTCAGTATATGGCAGTGTGACCCAGTGTTTTTGCTCAGTATATGAGCAGTGTGACCCAGTGTTTGTGCTAAGTGTATGGGCAGTGTGACCCAGTGTTTGTGCTCTGTATATGAGCAGTGTGACCCAGTGTTTGTGCTCTGCATATGGGCAGTGTGACCCAGTGATTGTGCTCAGTGTATGGGCAGTGTGACCCAGTGTTTGTGCTCAGTATATGGGCTGTGTGACCCAGTGTTTGTGCTCAGTATATGGCAGTGTGACCCAGTGTTTTTGCTCAGTATATGAGCAGTGTGACCCAGTGTTTGTGCTCAGTGTATGGGCAGTGCGACCCAGTGTTTGTGCTCAGTATATGAGCAGTGTGACCCAGTGTTTGTGCTCAGTATATGGGCAGTGTGAGCCAGTTTTTGCGCTCAGTATATGGGCAGTGTGACCCAGTGTTTGTGCTCAGTATATGGGTAGTGTGACCCAGTGTTTGTGCTCAGTATATGAGCAGTGTGACCCAGTGTTTGTGCTCAGTATATGAGCAGTGTGTCCCAGTGCTTGTGCTCAGTATATGAGCAGTGTGACCCAGTGTTTGTGCTCAGTATATGAGCAGTGTGACCCAGGGTTTGTGCTCAGTATATGGGCAGTGTGACCCAGTGTTTGTTCTCAGTATATGAGCAGTGTGACCAGTGTTTGTGCTCAGTATATGAGCAGTGTGACCCAGTGTTTGTGCTCAGTATATGGGCAGTGTGCCCCAGTGTTTGTGCTCAGTATATGAGCAATGTGACCCAGCGTTTGTGCTAAGTATATGGGCAGTGTGACCCAGTGTTTGTGCTCAGTATATGGGCAGTGTGACCCAGTGTTTATGCTCAGTATATGGGCAGTGTGACCCAGTGTTTCTGCTCAGTATATTAGCAGTGTGACCCAGTGTTTGTGCTGAGTATATGGGCAGTGTGACCCAGTGTTTGTGCTCAGTATAT
This sequence comes from Somniosus microcephalus, assembly GCF_052327205.1. NCBI lineage: Eukaryota > Metazoa > Chordata > Chondrichthyes > Squaliformes > Somniosidae > Somniosus > Somniosus microcephalus. The sequence continues at coordinate 7,793 of NW_028226215.1, read as the reverse complement.
GGGCAGTGTGACCCAGTGTTTGTGCTCTGTATATGAGCAGTGGGACCCAGAGTTTGTGCTCAGTATATGAACAGTGTGACCCAGTGTTTGTGCTCAGTATATGAGCAGTGTGACCCAGTGTTTGTGCTCAGTATATGAGCTGTGTGACCCAGTGTTTGTGCTCAGTATATGGGCAGTGTGACCCAGTGTTTGTGCTCTGTATATGAGCAGTGTGACCCAGAGTTTGTGCTCTGTATATGAGCAGTGTGACCCAGTGTTTGTGCTCAGTATATGAGCTGTGTGACCCAGTGTTTGTGCTCAGTATATGGGCAGTGTGACCCACTGTTTGTGCTCTGTATATGAGCAGTGTGACCCAGTGTTTGTGCTCAGTATATGAGCAGTGTGATCCAGTGTTTGTGCTCAGTATATGGGCAGTGTGGCCCAGTGTTTGTGCTCAGTATATGAGCAGTGTGACCCAGTGTTTGTGCTCAGTATATGAGCAGTGTGATGCTGTGTTTGTGCTCTGTATATGAGCAGTGTGACCCAGAGTTTGTGCTCAGTATATGAGCAGTGTGACCCAGTGTTTGTGCTCAGTAAATGAGCAGTGTGACCCAGTGTTTGTGCTCAGTATATGGGCAGTGTGACCCAGTGTTTGTGCTCAGTATATGAGCAGTGTGACCCAGTGTTTGTGCTCAGTATATGAGCAGTGTGACCCAGTGTTTGTGCTCAGTATATGAGCAGTGTGACCCAGTGTTTGTGCTCAGTGTATGGGCAGTGTGACCCAGTGTTTGTGCTCAGTATATGGGCAGTGTGACCCAGTGTTTGTGCTCAGTATATGAGCAGTGTGACCCAGTGTTTGTGCTCAGTATATGAGCAGTGTGACCCAGTGTTTGTGCTCAGTATATGAGCAGCGTGACCCAGTGTTTGTGCTCAGTATATGGGCTGTGTGACCCAGTGTTTGTGCTCAGTATATGGCAGTGTGTCCCAGTGTTTTTGCTCAGTATATGAGCAGTGTGACCCATTGTTTGTGCTCAGTGTATGGGCAGTGTGACCCAGTGTTTGGGCTCAGTATATGAGCAGTGTGACCCAGTGTTTGTGCTCAGTATATGAGCAGTGTGACCCAGTGCTTGTGCTCAGTATATGAGCAGTGTGACCCAGTGTTTGTGCTCAGTATATGAGCAGTGTGACCCAGGGTTTGTGCTCAGTATATGGGCAGTGTGACCCAGTGTTTGTGCTCAGTATATGAGCAGTGTGACCAGTGTTTGTGCTCAGTATATGAGCAGTGTGACCCAGTGTTTGTGCTCAGTATATGGGCAGTGTGGCCCAGTGTTTGTGCTCAGTATATGAGCAGTGTGACCCAGTGTTTGTGCTCAGTATATGAGCAGTGTGATGCTGTGTTTGTGCTCTGTATATGAGCAGTGTGACCCAGAGTTTGTGCTCAGTATATGAGCAGTGTGACCCAGTGTTTGTGCTCAGTAAATGAGCAGTGTGACCCAGTGTTTGTGCTCAGTAAATGAGCAGTGTGACCCAGTGTTTGTGCTCAGTATATGGGCAGTGTGACCCAGTGTTTGTGCTCAGTATATGAGCAGTGTGACCCAGTGTTTGTGCTCAGTATATGAGCAGTGTGACCCAGGGTTTGTGCTCAGTATATGGGCAGTGTGACCCAGTGTTTGTGCTCAGTATATGAGCAGTGTGACCAGTGTTTGTGCTCAGTATATGAGCAGTGTGACCCAGTGTTTGTGCTCAGTATATGGGCAGTGTGGCCCAGTGTTTGTGCTCAGTATATGAGCAGTGTGACCCAGTGTTTGTGCTCTGTATATGAGCAGTGTGACCCAGTGATTGTGCTCAGTGTATGGGCAGTGTGACCCAGTGTTTGTGCTCAGTGTATGGGCAGTGTGACCCAGTGTTTGTGCTCAGTATATGGCAGTGTGACCCAGTGTTTTTGCTCAGTATATGAGCAGTGTGACCCAGTGTTTGTGCTAAGTGTATGGGCAGTGTGACCCAGTGTTTGTGCTCTGTATATGAGCGGTGTGACCCAGTGTTTGTGCTCTGCATATGGGCAGTGTGACCCAGTGATTGTGCTCAGTGTATGGGCAGTGTGACCCAGTGTTTGTGCTCAGTATATGGGCTGTGTGACCCAGTGTTTGTGCTCAGTATATGGCAGTGTGACCCAGTGTTTTTGCTCAGTATATGAGCAGTGTGACCCAGTGTTTGTGCTCAGTGTATGGGCAGTGCGACCCAGTGTTTGTGCTCAGTATATGAGCAGTGTGACCCAGTGTTTGTGCTCAGTATATGGGCAGTGTGAGCCAGTTTTTGCGCTCAGTATATGGGCAGTGTGACCCAGTGTTTGTGCTCAGTATATGGGTAGTGTGACCCAGTGTTTGTGCTCAGTATATGAGCAGTGTGACCCAGTGTTTGTGCTCAGTATATGAGCAGTGTGTCCCAGTGCTTGTGCTCAGTATATGAGCAGTGTGACCCAGTGTTTGTGCTCAGTATATGAGCAGTGTGACCCAGGGTTTGTGCTCAGTATATGGGCAGTGTGACCCAGTGTTTGTTCTCAGTATATGAGCAGTGTGACCAGTGTTTGTGCTCAGTATATGAGCAGTGTGACCCAGTGTTTGTGCTCAGTATATGGGCAGTGTGCCCCAGTGTTTGTGCTCAGTATATGAGCAATGTGACCCAGCGTATGTGCTAAGTATATGGGCAGTGTGACCCAGTGTTTGTGCTCAGTATATGGGCAGTGTGACCCAGTGTTTGTGCTCAGTATATGAGCAGTGTGACCCAGTGTTTGTGCTCAGTATATGGGCAGTGTGACCCAGTGTTTGTGCTCAGTATATGGGCAGTGTGACCCAGTATTTCTGCTCAGTGTATGAGAAGTTTGACCCAGTTTTTGTGCTCAGTATATGAGCAGTGTGACCCAGTGTTTGTGCTCAGTATATGGGCAGTGTGACCCAGTGTTTGTGCTCAGTATATGGGCAGTGTGACCCAGTATTTGTGCTCAGTATATGAGCAGTTTGACCCAGTGTTTGTGCTCTGTATATGGGCAGTGTGACCCAGTGTTTGTGCTCAGTATATGGGCAGTGTGACCCAGTGTTTGTGCTCAGTATATGAGCAGTGTGACCCAGTGTTTGTGCTCAGTATATGGGCAGTGTGACCCAGTGTTTGTGCTCAGTATATGGGCAGTGGGACCCAATATTTGTGCTCAGTATATGAGCAGTTTGACCCAGTGTTTGTGCTCAGTATATGAGCAGTGTGACCCAGTGTTTGTGCTCTGTATATGGGTAGTGTGACCCAGTGTTTGTGCTCAGTATATGGGCAGTGTGACCCAGTGTTTGTGCTCAGTATATGAGCAGTGTAACCCAGTGTTTGTGCTCTGTATATGAGCAGTGTGACCCAGTGTTTGTGCTCTGTATATGAGCAGTGTGACCCAGTGATTGTGCTCAGTGTATGGGCAGTGTGACCCAGTGTTTGTGCTCAGTGTATGGGCAGTGTGACCCAGTGTTTGTGCTCAGTATATGGCAGTGTGACCCAGTGTTTTTGCTCAGTATATGAGCAGTGTGACCCAGTGTTTGTGCTAAGTGTATGGGCAGTGTGACCCAGTGTTTGTGCTCTGTATATGAGCAGTGTGACCCAGTGTTTGTGCTCTGCATATGGGCAGTGTGACCCAGTGATTGTGCTCAGTGTATGGGCAGTGTGACCCAGTGTTTGTGCTCAGTATATGGGCTGTGTGACCCAGTGTTTGTGCTCAGTATATGGCAGTGTGACCCAGTGTTTTTGCTCAGTATATGAGCAGTGTGACCCAGTGTTTGTGCTCAGTGTATGGGCAGTGCGACCCAGTGTTTGTGCTCAGTATATGAGCAGTGTGACCCAGTGTTTGTGCTCAGTATATGGGCAGTGTGAGCCAGTTTTTGCGCTCAGTATATGGGCAGTGTGACCCAGTGTTTGTGCTCAGTATATGGGTAGTGTGACCCAGTGTTTGTGCTCAGTATATGAGCAGTGTGACCCAGTGTTTGTGCTCAGTATATGAGCAGTGTGTCCCAGTGCTTGTGCTCAGTATATGAGCAGTGTGACCCAGTGTTTGTGCTCAGTATATGAGCAGTGTGACCCAGGGTTTGTGCTCAGTATATGGGCAGTGTGACCCAGTGTTTGTTCTCAGTATATGAGCAGTGTGACCAGTGTTTGTGCTCAGTATATGAGCAGTGTGACCCAGTGTTTGTGCTCAGTATATGGGCAGTGTGCCCCAGTGTTTGTGCTCAGTATATGAGCAATGTGACCCAGCGTTTGTGCTAAGTATATGGGCAGTGTGACCCAGTGTTTGTGCTCAGTATATGGGCAGTGTGACCCAGTGTTTATGCTCAGTATATGGGCAGTGTGACCCAGTGTTTCTGCTCAGTATATTAGCAGTGTGACCCAGTGTTTGTGCTGAGTATATGGGCAGTGTGACCCAGTGTTTGTGCTCAGTATATGGGCAGTGTGACCCAGTGTTTGTGCTCTGTATATGAGCAGTGGGACCCAGAGTTTGTGCTCAGTATATGAACAGTGTGACCCAGTGTTTGTGCTCAGTATATGAGCAGTGTGACCCAGTGTTTGTGCTCAGTATATGAGCTGTGTGACCCAGTGTTTGTGCTCAGTATATGGGCAGTGTGACCCAGTGTTTGTGCTCTGTATATGAGCAGTGTGACCCAGAGTTTGTGCTCTGTATATGAGCAGTGTGACCCAGTGTTTGTGCTCAGTATATGAGCTGTGTGACCCAGTGTTTGTGCTCAGTATATGGGCAGTGTGACCCACTGTTTGTGCTCTGTATATGAGCAGTGTGACCCAGTGTTTGTGCTCAGTATATGAGCAGTGTGATCCAGTGTTTGTGCTCAGTATATGGGCAGTGTGGCCCAGTGTTTGTGCTCAGTATATGAGCAGTGTGACCCAGTGTTTGTGCTCAGTATATGAGCAGTGTGATGCTGTGTTTGTGCTCTGTATATGAGCAGTGTGACCCAGAGTTTGTGCTCAGTATATGAGCAGTGTGACCCAGTGTTTGTGCTCAGTAAATGAGCAGTGTGACCCAGTGTTTGTGCTCAGTATATGGGCAGTGTGACCCAGTGTTTGTGCTCAGTATATGAGCAGTGTGACCCAGTGTTTGTGCTCAGTATATGAGCAGTGTGACCCAGTGTTTGTGCTCAGTATATGAGCAGTGTGACCCAGTGTTTGTGCTCAGTGTATGGGCAGTGTGACCCAGTGTTTGTGCTCAGTATATGGGCAGTGTGACCCAGTGTTTGTGCTCAGTATATGAGCAGTGTGACCCAGTGTTTGTGCTCAGTATATGAGCAGTGTGACCCAGTGTTTGTGCTCAGTATATGAGCAGCGTGACCCAGTGTTTGTGCTCAGTATATGGGCTGTGTGACCCAGTGTTTGTGCTCAGTATATGGCAGTGTGTCCCAGTGTTTTTGCTCAGTATATGAGCAGTGTGACCCATTGTTTGTGCTCAGTGTATGGGCAGTGTGACCCAGTGTTTGGGCTCAGTATATGAGCAGTGTGACCCAGTGTTTGTGCTCAGTATATGAGCAGTGTGACCCAGTGCTTGTGCTCAGTATATGAGCAGTGTGACCCAGTGTTTGTGCTCAGTATATGAGCAGTGTGACCCAGGGTTTGTGCTCAGTATATGGGCAGTGTGACCCAGTGTTTGTGCTCAGTATATGAGCAGTGTGACCAGTGTTTGTGCTCAGTATATGAGCAGTGTGACCCAGTGTTTGTGCTCAGTATATGGGCAGTGTGGCCCAGTGTTTGTGCTCAGTATATGAGCAGTGTGACCCAGTGTTTGTGCTCAGTATATGAGCAGTGTGATGCTGTGTTTGTGCTCTGTATATGAGCAGTGTGACCCAGAGTTTGTGCTCAGTATATGAGCAGTGTGACCCAGTGTTTGTGCTCAGTAAATGAGCAGTGTGACCCAGTGTTTGTGCTCAGTATATGGGCAGTGTGACCCAGTGTTTGTGCTCAGTATATGAGCAGTGTGACCCAGTGTTTGTGCTCAGTATATGAGCAGTGTGACCCAGTGTTTGTGCTCAGTATATGAGCAGTGTGACCCAGTGTTTGTGCTCAGTGTATGGGCAGTGTGACCCAGTGTTTGTGCTCAGTATATGGGCAGTGTGACCCAGTGTTTGTGCACAGTATATGAGCAGTGTGACCCAGTGTTTGTGCTCAGTATATGAGCAGTGTGACCCAGTGTTTGTGCTCAGTATATGAGCAGCGTGACCCAGTGTTTGTGCTCAGTATATGGGCTGTGTGACCCAGTGTTTGTGCTCAGTATATGGCAGTGTGTCCCAGTGTTTTTGCTCAGTATATGAGCAGTGTGACCCATTGTTTGTGCTCAGTGTATGGGCAGTGTGACCCAGTGTTTGGGCTCAGTATATGAGCAGTGTGACCCAGTGTTTGTGCTCAGTATATGAGCAGTGTGACCCAGTGCTTGTGCTCAGTATATGAGCAGTGTGACCCAGTGTTTGTGCTCAGTATATGAGCAGTGTGACCCAGGGTTTGTGCTCAGTATATGGGCAGTGTGACCCAGTGTTTGTGCTCAGTATATGAGCAGTGTGACCAGTGTTTGTGCTCAGTATATGAGCAGTGTGACCCAGTGTTTGTGCTCAGTATATGGGCAGTGTGCCCCAGTGTTTGTGCTCAGTATATGAGCAGTGTGACCCAGTGTTTGTGCTCAGTATATGGGCAGTGTGACCCAGTGTTTGTGCTCAGTATATGGGCAGTGTGACCCAGTGTTTGTGCTCAGTATATGGGCAGTGTGACCCAGTGTTTGTGCTCAGTATATGAGCAGTGTGACCCAGTGTTTGTGCTCAGTATATGGGCAGTGTGACCCAGTGTTTGTGCTCAGTATATGGGCAGTGGGACCCAATATTTGTGCTCAGTATATGAGCAGTTTGACCCAGTGTTTGTGCTCAGTATATGAGCAGTGTGACCCAGTGTTTGTGCTCTGTATATGGGTAGTGTGACCCAGTGTTTGTGCTCAGTATATGGGCTGTGTGACCCAGTGTTTGTGCTCAGTATATGAGCAGTGTAACCCAGTGTTTGTGCTCTGTATATGAGCAGTGTGACCCAGTGTTTGTGCTCTGTATATGAGCAGTGTGACCCAGTGATTGTGCTCAGTGTATGGGCAGTGTGACCCAGTGTTTGTGCTCAGTGTATGGGCAGTGTGACCCAGTGTTTGTGCTCAGTATATGGCAGTGTGACCCAGTGTTTTGCTCAGTATATGAGCAGTGTGACCCAGTGTTTGTGCTAAGTGTATGGGCAGTGTGACCCAGTGTTTGTGCTCTGTATATGAGCGGTGTGACCCAGTGTTTGTGCTCTGCATATGGGCAGTGTGACCCAGTGATTGTGCTCAGTGTATGGGCAGTGTGACCCAGTGTTTGTGCTCAGTATATGGGCTGTGTGACCCAGTGTTTGTGCTCAGTATATGGCAGTGTGACCCAGTGTTTTTGCTCAGTATATGAGCAGTGTGACCCAGTGTTTGTGCTCAGTGTATGGGCAGTGCGACCCAGTGTTTGTGCTCAGTATATGAGCAGTGTGACCCAGTGTTTGTGCTCAGTATATGGGCAGTGTGAGCCAGTTTTTGCGCTCAGTATATGGGCAGTGTGACCCAGTGTTTGTGCTCAGTATATGGGTAGTGTGACCCAGTGTTTGTGCTCAGTATATGAGCAGTGTGACCCAGTGTTTGTGCTCAGTATATGAGCAGTGTGTCCCAGTGCTTGTGCTCAGTATATGAGCAGTGTGACCCAGTGTTTGTGCTCAGTATATGAGCAGTGTGACCCAGGGTTTGT
>NW_028226214.1:60000-61227 GCF_052327205.1 Somniosus microcephalus | reverse complement strand
CTGGCAGAGGCCGGGGCTTCGGCTCCCCTTGCGTAAGGGACCGTATTCGACCCGATTAAGCCCCGAAAATGGATCCAAATGTCGGCCGACCAAGTAAGCTTGCTGGGAGAGAGACTAAGTGCCGGGCTGGGCACCTCATTAACCAGTGAAAAGTTTTGGCTGCTGGAGAGACTAAGTCCCAGCCTGGGCACATCATTAACCATAAATGAAAAAGGCGAGGCCGAGTCTGGTGCATGGCTAACTGATTAACCAAATTGGCAAGGCCCGGGCTGAAAGTGAATGAGCGACCCGTGGCCAGGGGGCTGGAATGCGGGAGAGAATCCAACCCCCAAAATATGGAAGTCCGATGAGAAAATATTCGGCCGCCTTTTGCGGGCCTCGGGTGTTGCTTCCCGGCCTGGGAAAGTGAGTTGCTCCCGCCGAATTGACATGTGCATTTAACGATTTCGAGACATGATTAACCAAAACGCGGAAGTCCGATGAGAAAATATTAGGGCCCTTCAAGCGGGCCTCCGGTGATGCTTTCCGGCTTGGGAAAGTGAATTGCTCCCGCCGAATTGACATGTGCATTTAACGATTTCGAGACATGATTAACCAAAACGCGGAAGTCCGATGAGAAAATATTCGGCCGCCTTTGCGGGCCTCGGGTGTTGCTTCCCGGCCTGGGAAAGTGATTTGCTACCGCCAAATTGACATGTGTCATTTCTGGCAAGTGTCTCAGGACATAGTTAATGAGTTGCAGTTTGGGAAATCATTAACCTCGTCGGAAGTCCCGATGAAGAAAAAAAAAAGTGCCATTTGCGGGGATTTGGGTGCTCCTGGTCGGATAGAGGTGGCCGTTTGACCCGCTGATTTGACACTTGTCATTTCTGGCAGGGGGGTTGGCGGGGTGCCCGGAGATTTTCGGGAACACGATTTTCAGAACAAAATTCACTCAGCGGGAGCACTTTGAAAATGCCCGAAAAGTGTTACTTTGCTAAAAGGCTCATTTTATCAATATAGAGACCTTTCAAAGAGTATTGGAAAGTCATATTAAAGTGGTTTTGTGGCTTTTATGACTTAATGACAAAAAACTCTAAGTGTGAATCTGAAATCGTAGACAGACAGCAGAAACATATAAATAATTCCAGCGTCTAAGTTTCATTTGCTGTCTGTCACAACAGGTGCCTCTGAACCGGTCAGGGCCTGTGACCCCACTGAGCTTGTGTTTTGTGGCTTATGCACACG
>NW_028226214.1:40000-47500 GCF_052327205.1 Somniosus microcephalus | reverse complement strand
GTCGCAGTCCCGTAGCGGCTGCCGCCCCGTCGGTCAGCGGCAGCTTATCGGGGATAACTTCGGGACGGAAAGTCCGATCCGGTTGGGGTGAACTGCGACTGAACGGGGTGGGGGGGCCGCACAGACCAGTAGCGGGCTTGTGCAGCTGCCGCTTGGCCCGGCCGAGGTACGGCCGTTGGCTGGAGACCGCTTTCCGACTGCTGAGCCGGAGCCGCGGGGGCCCACCTTGACGCGCCGGCTGTACTAGCAAGCCAGGGGCAAGGGGCATCCAGTGGTACCGGAACGGAGTCGGTCCGACACCGGGAAGCCGGGTGCCCGTCGCTCCGAATCGAGCCCGGTGTTTTCGTGCGTGTAACAGGGCGGGCGTTTGGACCCGGTTGTCCGGGAGCGGGTCCGCAACGGCGGGAGGTTGCCTGTGTTTGGCCGGCCGGCAGTCGAACGCCTTTGGCTCCGGACTCCCGTGTCCGATTTCGGTCAGGGAGGGCTCGTTGGAAAGCCCCGGCGCTGGCGCACACTATATTATCGGCCTGGACCCCGGCAAGTTCGGGAAAGTGTCGCAGTCCCGTAGCGGCTGCCGCCCCGTCGGTCAGCGGCAGCTTATCGGGGATAACTTCGGGACGGAAAGTCCGATCCGGTTGGGGTGAACTGCTACTGAACGGGGTGGGGGGGCCGCACAGACCAGTAGCGGGCTTGTGCAGCTGCCGCTTGGCCCGGCCGAGGTACAGCCGTTGGCTGGAGACCGCTTTCCGACTGCTGAGCCGGAGCCGCGGGGGCCCACCTTGACGCGCCGGCTGTCCTAGCAAGCCAGGGGCAAGGGGCATCCAGTGGTACCGGAACGGAGTCGGTCCGACACCGGGAAGCCGGGTGCCCGTCGCTCCGAATCGAGCCCGGTGTTTTCGTGCGTGTAACAGGGCGGGCGTTTGGACCCGGTTGTCCGGGAGCGGGTCCGCAACGGCGGGAGGTTGCCTGAGTTTGGCCGGCCGGCAGTCGAACGCCTTTGGCTCCGGACTCCCGTGTCCGATTTCGGTCAGGGAGGGCTCATTGGAAAGCCCCGGCGCTGGCGCACACTATATTATCGGACTGGATCCCGGCAACTTCGGGAAAGTGTCGGCGACCCGTACCGGCTGCCGCCCCGTCGGTCAGCGGCAGCTTATCGGGGATAACTTCGGGAAGGAAAGTCCGATCCGGTCGGGGTCAACTGCCACTGAACGGGGTGGCGGGGCCGCACAGACCAGTAGCGGGCTTGTGTAGCTGCCCCTTTCCCCGGCCGAGGTACAGCCGTTGGCTGGAGACCGCTTTCCGACTGCTGAGCCGGAGCCGCGGGGGCCCACCTTGACGCGCCGGCTGTCCTAGCAAGCCAGGGGCAAGGGGCATCCAAGGGTACCGGAACGGAGTCGGTCCGACACCGGGAAGCCGGGTGCCCGTCGCTCCGAATCGAGCCCGGTGTTTTCGTGCGTGTAACGAGGCGGGCGTTTGGACCCGGTTGTCCTGGAGCGGGTCCGCAACGGCGGGGGATTGCCTGTGTTTGGCCGGCCGGCAGTCGAACGCCTATCGCTCTGGACTCCCGTGTCCGATTTCGGTCAGGGAGGGCTCGTTGGAAAGCCCCGGCGCTGGCGCACACTATATTATCGGCCTGGACCCCGGCAAGTTCGGCAAAGTGTCGCCATCCCGCAGCGGCTGACGGGCCGCCGGTGAGCGGCAGCTTATCGGGCATAACTTCGGGAGGGAAAGTCCGATCCGGTCCGGATCAACGGCAGCCGAACGGGGTGGCGGGCCCGCACAGACCAGTGCCTGGCTTGTGTAGCTGCCCCTTTCCCCGGCCGAGGTACAGCCGTTGGCTGGAGACCACTTTCCGACCACTGAGACGGCGGGGCGGGGGGCGGCCTGCACGCGCCGGCTGCCAGAGCAAGCCAGGGGCAAGGGGCATCCAACGGTATCTGAACGGAGTCGGTCCGACACCGGGAAGCCGGGTGCCCGTCGCTCCGAATCGAGCCTGGGGTGTACGTGTGTTTAACAAGGCGGGCGTTTGGACCCGGTTGCCCGGCACCAGTCGAACGCCTGTCGCTCCCGACTCCCGTGTCCGATTTCGTTCGGGGATGGCTCGTTGGAAAGCCCCGGCTCCGGCGCACACTATATTGCCGAAGTGGCCCCGGGCGAGTTCGGGAAAGTGTCGCCGTCCCGCAGCGGCTGACGGGCCGTCGGTCAGCGGCAGCTTATCGGGGATAACTTCGGGAAGGAAAGTCCGATCCGGTCGGGGACAACGGCAGCTGAACGGGGTGGCGGGGCCGCACAGAGCAGTGCCTCGCTTGTGTAGCTGCCTCTTTCCGCGGCCGAGGTACAGCCGTTGGCTGGAGACCGCTTTCCGACCACTGAGACGGCGGGGCAGGGGGCGGCCTGCACGCGCCGGCTGCCAGAGCAAGCCAGGGGCAAGGGGCATCCAGCGGTATCTGAACGGAGTCGGTCCGACACCGAGAAGCCGGGTGCCCGTCGCTCCGAAGCGAGACCGGGGTTTTTCGTGTGTAACGTGGCGGGCCTTTGGACCCGGTTGGCCGGGCGGCAGTGGAACACACACAGACACTCGCATACACTGAGAGAGACAGAGAGAAGATAGAGATACACAGAGTGAGAAAGACAAAGTCAACTCAGTAACTGAAATGTGAAAACTGACAACTGGGAAACCAAAAGTCAGAGTGGCAAATGATGAACCAAGGTGGCAAATGATTAACTGAAAACTTGTCATTCACATTTGGGACGGAATTCAGGATGGGAATGTATTCGGCCGCCTTACCGGGGCTTGGGGGTGCTGCTTTCCCGCTTGTGGAACCGAGTTGGGGTCGTCAAATGGCCTGGTGCATTGTTTGAAACACTGGTTAATGAGTTGTCAAGGTCGGAAATCATAGAACATAAGAGCAGCTCATTAACTGAAATTTTGAACATCGACAACTGGTTAACCAAAAGCCAGAGCGACAAATGATTAACCAAGGAGGCAACTCATTAACTGAATTTCGAACATCGACAACTGGTTAACCAAGAGTCAGAGCGACAAATGATTAACCAAGGAGGCAACTCAGTAACTGAATTTCGAACATCGACAACTGGTTAACCAAGAGTCAGAGCGACAAATGATTAACCAAGGAGGCAACTCAGTAACTGAATTTCGAACATCGACAACTGGGTAACCAAAAGACACAGGGACAAATGAGTAACCAAAGGGCCAACTCATTAACTGAAATTTCAAAGAGGCAACTCATTAACTGAAATTTTGAACATCGACAACTGGTTAACCAAATGTCAGAGCGACAAATGAGTAACCAAGCAGGCAACTGATTAACTGAAAACTTGTCATTCACATTTGGGACGGAATTCACGATGGGAATGTATTCGGCCCCCTTACCGGGCCTTGGGGTGCTGCTTTCCCGCTTGTGGAACCGAGTTGGGGTCGTCAAATGGCCTGGTGCATTGTTTGAAACACTGGTTAATGAGTTGTCAAGGTAGGAAATCATAGAACATAAGAGCAGCTCATTAACTGAAATTTTGAACATCGACAACTGGGTAACCAAAAGCCAGAGCGACAAATGATTAACCAAGGAGGCAACTCATTAACTGAATTTCGAACATCGACAACTGGTTAACCAAATGTCAGAGCGACAAATGATTAACCAAGGAGGCAACTCATTAACTGAATTTCGAACATCGACAACTGGTTAACCAAAAGACACAGGGACAAATGAGTAACCAAAGGGCCAACTCATTAACTGAAATTTCAAAGAGGCAACTCATTAACTGAAATTTTGAACATCGACAACTGGTTAACCAAAAGCCAGAGCGACAAATGATTAACCAAGGAGGCAACTCATTAACTGAATTTCGAACATCGACAACTGGTTAACCAAAAGACACAGGGACAAATGAGTAACCAAAGGGCCAACTCATTAACTGAAATTTCAAAGAGGCAACTCATTAACTGAAATTTTGAACATCGACAACTGGTTAACCAAAAGCCAGAGCGACAAATGATTAACCAAGGAGGCAACTCATTAACTGAATTTCGAACATCGACAACTGGGTAACCAAAAGACACAGGGACAAATGAGTAACCAAAGGGCCAACTCATTAACTGAAATTTCAAAGAGGCTACTCATTAACTGAAATTTGAACATCGACAACTGGTTAACCAAATGTCAGAGCGACAAATGAGTAACCAAGCAGGCAACTGATTAACTGAAAACTTGTCTTTCACATTTGGGACGGAATTCACGATGGGAATGTATTCGGCCCCCTTACCGGGCCTTGGGGTGCTGCTTTCCCGCTTGTGGAACCGAGTTGGGGTCGTCAAATGGCCTGGTGCATTGTTTGAAACACTGGTTAATGAGTTGTCAAGGTAGGAAATCATAGAACATAAGAGCAGCTCATTAACTGAAATTTTGAACATCGACAACTGGTTAACCAAAAGCCAGAGCGACAAATGATTAACCAAGGAGGCAACTCATTAACTGAATTTCGAACATCGACAACTGGTTAACCAAAAGACACAGGGACAAATGAGTAACCAAAGGGCCAACTCATTAACTGAAATTTCAAAGAGGCAACTCAATAACTGAAATTTTGAACATCGACAACTGGTTAACCAAAAGCCAGAGCGACAAATGATTAACCAAGGAGGCAACTCATTAACTGAATTTCGAACATCGACAACTGGGTAACCAAAAGACACAGGGACAAATGAGTAACCAAAGGGCCAACTCATTAACTGAAATTTCAAAGAGGCTACTCATTAACTGAAATTTGAACATCGACAACTGGTTAACCAAATGTCAGAGCGACAAATGAGTAACCAAGCAGGCAACTGATTAACTGAAAACTTGTCATTCACATTTGGGACGGAATTCACGATGGGAATGTATTCGGCCCCCTTACCGGGCCTTGGGGTGCTGCTTTCCCGCTTGTGGAACCGAGTTGGGGTCGTCAAATGGCCTGGTGCATTGTTTGAAACACTGGTTAATGAGTTGTCAAGGTCGGAAATCATAGAACATAAGAGCAGCTCATTAACTGAAATTTTGAACATCGACAACTGGTTAACCAAAAGCCAGAGCGACAAATGATTAACCAAGGAGGCAACTCATTAACTGAATTTCGAACATCGACAACTGGTTAACCAAAAGACACAGGGACAAATGAGTAACCAAAGGGCCAACTCATTAACTGAAATTTCAAAGAGGCAACTCATTAACTGTAATTTTGAACATCGACAACTGGTTAACCAAAAGCCAGAGCGACAAATGATTAACCAAGGAGGCAACTCATTAACTGAATTTCGAACATCGACAACTGGGTAACCAAAAGACACAGGGACAAATGAGTAACCAAAGGGCCAACTCATTAACTGAAATTTCAAAGAGGCTACTCATTAACTGAAATTTGAACATCGACAACTGGTTAACCAAATGTCAGAGCGACAAATGAGTAACCAAGCAGGCAACTGATTAACTGAAAACTTGTCATTCACATTTGGGACGGAATTCACGATGGGAATGTATTCGGCCCCCTTACCGGGCCTTGGGGTGCTGCTTTCCCGCTTGTGGAACCGAGTTGGGGTCGTCAAATGGCCTGGTGCATTGTTTGAAACACTGGTTAATGAGTTGTCAAGGTAGGAAATCATAGAACATAAGAGCAGCTCATTAACTGAAATTTTGAACATCGACAACTGGTTAACCAAGAGTCAGAGCGACAAATGATTAACCAAGGAGGCAACTCATTAACTGAATTTCGAACATCGACAACTGGTTAACCAAAAGACACAGGGACAAATGAGTAACCAAAGGGCCAACTCATTAACTGAAATTTCAAAGAGGCAACTCATTAACTGTAATTTTGAACATCGACAACTGGTTAACCAAAAGCCAGAGCGACAAATGAGTAACCAAGGAGGCAACTCATTAACTGAATTTCGAACATCGACAACTGGTTAACCAAAAGACACAGGGACAAATGAGTAACCAAAGGGCCAACTCATTAACTGAAATTTCAAAGAGGCAACTCATTAACTGAATTTCGAACATCGACAACTGGTTAACCAAATGTCAGAGCGACAAATGATTAACCAAGCAGGCAACTGATTAACTGAAATTTTAAAATTGACAACTGGATAACCAAAAGTGGGAACTCATGCTTCGGACGGGCTTACATACGGCAGGCTGACGCCCGGCAGAGGCCCGGGCTTCGCCTCCCTTGCGTAAGCGACCGTCTCCGAATCGATTAACGGCGTAAAATCGGAGTTCAGAGCGGGAAAATTTTTTCCCGAAAACGGCCGGAAAAAAAAAAATGTCTCCTTTTCCGCCGAGCAGGGTGGCATTCGAACGGGCACGGGAAGCCGCGTCTAACGGTGTAAAAACGGCTTGGCTCCGACGCGGGAGTGCGGAGATATGGCCGTTCAAAGTTGTACTGGAAGTCCGGAAGGAGAAAAATTTGACTGCCTGTAGCCGAAAAAAGTTCCAGCGGTCGGTCACAAAAGTCAAATCCGTCCCGCTGATTTGACACTTGTCATTTCTGGCAGGGGGGATTGGCGGGGTACCTGGAGAATGGTAGGAGGTGGTTTTTCGAGACTTTGTCTGTTTTCCAGATTACTGTCTAGGGCCTCCAGGTCTGCAGAGACCGACCCGGGCTGCCGTCCAACCGACTTTTAACCCTTTTTGGGTGGAAATTTATTTCCATTTTTAACCAATTTTCGGGTTTTTGGTCGGGCTTAAAAACGGCAGCCTGACGCCCGGCAGAGGCCGGGGCTTCGGCTCCCTTGCGTAAGGGACCGTATACGAAACGATTAAAGCCGAAAAATCCGAGTTCAGAGCGGGAATTTTTTTTCCCGAAATCGGCCGAAAAATAAAAAAATTCTCCTTTTCCGCCGAGCAGGGCGGCATTCGAACGGGCACGGGAAGCCGCGTCTAACGGTGTAAAAACGGCTTGGCTCCGACGCGGGAGTGCGGAGATATGGCCGTTCAAAGTTGTACTGGAAGTCCGGAAGGAGAAAAATTTGACTGCCTGTAGCCGAAAAAAGTTCCAGCGGTCGGTCACAAAAGTCAAATCCGTCCCGCTGATTTGACACTTGTCATTTCTGGCAGGGGGGATTGGCGGGGTACCTGGAGAATGGTAGGAGGTGGTTTCTCGAGACTTTGTCTGTTTTCCAGATTACTGTCTAGGGCCTCCAGGTCTGCAGAGACCGACCAGGGCTGCCGTCCAACCGACTTTTAACCCTTTTTGGGTGGAAATTTATTTCCATTTTTAACCAATTTTCGGGTTTTTGGTCGGGCTTAAAAAACGGCAGCCTGACGCCTGGCAGAGGCCGGGGCTTCGGCTCCCCTTGCGTAAGGGACCGTATTCGACCCGATTAAGCCCCGAAAATGGATCCAAATGTCGGCCGACCAAGTAAGCTTGCTGGGGAGAGAGACTAAGTGCCGGGCTGGGCACCTCATTAACCAGTGAAAAGTTTTGGCTGCTGGAGAGACT
>NW_028226214.1:12500-27500 GCF_052327205.1 Somniosus microcephalus | reverse complement strand
AACTTCGGGAAGGAAAGTCCGATCCGGTCGGGGTGAACTGCGACTGAACGGGGTGGTGGGGCCGCACAGACCAGTAGCGGGCTTGTGTAGCTGCCTCTTGGCCCGGCCGAGGTACAGCCGTTGGCTGGAGACCGCTTTCCGACTGCTGAGCCGGTGCCGCGGGGACCCACCTTGACGCGCCGGCTGTCCGAGCAAGCCAGGGGCAAGGGGCATCCATAGGTACCAGAAGGGAGTCGGTCCGACACCGGGAAGTCGGGTGCCCGTCGCTCCGAATCGAGCCCGGTGTTTTCGTGCGTGTAACAGGGCGGGCGTTTGGACCCGGTTGTCCGGGAGCGGGTCCCCAACGGCGGGAGATTGCCTGGGTTTGGCCGGCCGGCAGTCGAACGCCTTTGGCTCCGGACTCCCGTGTCCGATTTCGGTCAGGGAGGGCTGGTTGGAAAGCCCCGACGCTGGCGCACACTATATTATCGGCCTGGGCCCCGGCAAGTTCGGGAAAGTGTCGCAGTCCCGTTCCGGCGGCCGCCCCGTCGGTCAGCGGCAGCTTATCGCGGATAACTTCGGGACGGAAAGTCCGATCCGGTCGGGGTGAACTGCGACTGAACGGGGTGGCGGGGCCGCACAGACCAGTAGCGGGCTTGTGTAGCTGCCTCTTGGCCCGGCCGAGGTACAGCCGTTGGCTGGAGACCGCTTTCCGACTGCTGAGCCGGTGCCGCGGGGACCCACCTTGACGCGCCGGCTGTCCGAGCAAGCCAGGGGCAAGGGGCATCCAGTGGTACCAGAAGGGAGTCGGTCCGACACCGGGAAGTCGGGTGCCCGTCGCTCCGAATCGAGCCCGGGGTTTTCGTGCGTGTAACAGGGCGGGCGTTTGGACCCGGTTGTCCGGGAGCGGGTCCGCAACGGCGGGAGATTGCCTGGGTTTGGCCGGCCGGCAGTCGAACGCCTTTCGCTCCGGACTCCCGTGTCCGATTTCGGTCAGGGAGGGCTCGTTGGAAAGCCCCGGCGCTGGCGCACACTATATTATCGGCCTGGACCCCGGCAAGTTCGGGAAAGTGTCGCAGTCCCGTAGCGGCTGCCGCCCCGTCGGTCAGCGGCAGCTTATCGGGGATAACTTCGGGACGGAAAGTCCGATCCGGTTGGGGTGAACTGCGACTGAACGGGGTGGGGGGGCCGCACAGACCAGTAGCGGGCTTGTGCAGCTGCCGCTTGGCCCGGCCGAGGTACAGCCGTTGGCTGGAGACCGCTTTCCGACTGCTGAGCCGGAGCCGCGGGGGCCCACCTTGACGCGCCGGCTGTACTAGCAAGCCAGGGGCAAGGGGCATCCAGTGGTACCGGAACGGAGTCGGTCCGACACCGGGAAGCCGGGTGCCCGTCGCTCCGAATCGAGCCCGGTGTTTTCGTGCGTGTAACGAGGCGGGCGTTTGGACCCGGTTGTCCTGGAGCGGGTCCGCAACGGCGGGGGATTGCCTGTGTTTGGCCGGCCGGCAGTCGAACGCCTATCGCTCTGGACTCCCGTGTCCGATTTCGGTCAGGGAGGGCTCGTTGGAAAGCCCCGGCGCTGGCGCACACTATATTATCGGCCTGGACCCCGGCAAGTTCGGCAAAGTGTCGCCATCCCGCAGCGGCTGACGGGCCGCCGGTGAGCGGCAGCTTATCGGGCATAACTTCGGGAGGGAAAGTCCGATCCGGTCCGGATCAACGGCAGCCGAACGGGGTGGCGGGCCCGCACAGACCAGTGCCTGGCTTGTGTAGCTGCCCCTTTCCCCGGCCGAGGTACAGCCGTTGGCTGGAGACCACTTTCCGACCACTGAGACGGCGGGGCGGGGGGCGGCCTGCACGCGCCGGCTGCCAGAGCAAGCCAGGGGCAAGGGGCATCCAACGGTATCTGAACGGAGTCGGTCCGACACCGGGAAGCCGGGTGCCCGTCGCTCCGAATCGAGCCTGGGGTGTACGTGTGTTTAACAAGGCGGGCGTTTGGACCCGGTTGCCCGGCACCAGTCGAACGCCTGTCGCTCCCGACTCCCGTGTCCGATTTCGTTCGGGGATGGCTCGTTGGAAAGCCCCGGCTCCGGCGCACACTATATTGCCGAAGTGGCCCCGGGCGAGTTCGGGAAAGTGTCGCCGTCCCGCAGCGGCTGACGGGCCGTCGGTCAGCGGCAGCTTATCGGGGATAACTTCGGGAAGGAAAGTCCGATCCGGTCGGGGACAACGGCAGCTGAACGGGGTGGCGGGGCCGCACAGAGCAGTGCCTCGCTTGTGTAGCTGCCTCTTTCCGCGGCCGAGGTACAGCCGTTGGCTGGAGACCGCTTTCCGACCACTGAGACGGCGGGGCAGGGGGCGGCCTGCACGCGCCGGCTGCCAGAGCAAGCCAGGGGCAAGGGGCATCCAGCGGTATCTGAACGGAGTCGGTCCGACACCGAGAAGCCGGGTGCCCGTCGCTCCGAAGCGAGACCGGGGTTTTTCGTGTGTAACGTGGCGGGCCTTTGGACCCGGTTGGCCGGGCGGCAGTGGAACACACACAGACACTCGCATACACTGAGAGAGACAGAGAGAAGATAGAGATACACAGAGTGAGAAAGACAAAGTCAACTCAGTAACTGAAATGTGAAAACTGACAACTGGGAAACCAAAAGTCAGAGTGGCAAATGATGAACCAAGGTGGCAAATGATTAACTGAAAACTTGTCATTCACATTTGGGACGGAATTCAGGATGGGAATGTATTCGGCCGCCTTACCGGGGCTTGGGGGTGCTGCTTTCCCGCTTGTGGAACCGAGTTGGGGTCGTCAAATGGCCTGGTGCATTGTTTGAAACACTGGTTAATGAGTTGTCAAGGTCGGAAATCATAGAACATAAGAGCAGCTCATTAACTGAAATTTTGAACATCGACAACTGGTTAACCAAAAGCCAGAGCGACAAATGATTAACCAAGGAGGCAACTCATTAACTGAATTTCGAACATCGACAACTGGTTAACCAAGAGTCAGAGCGACAAATGATTAACCAAGGAGGCAACTCAGTAACTGAATTTCGAACATCGACAACTGGGTAACCAAAAGACACAGGGACAAATGAGTAACCAAAGGGCCAACTCATTAACTGAAATTTCAAAGAGGCAACTCATTAACTGAAATTTTGAACATCGACAACTGGTTAACCAAATGTCAGAGCGACAAATGAGTAACCAAGCAGGCAACTGATTAACTGAAAACTTGTCATTCACATTTGGGACGGAATTCACGATGGGAATGTATTCGGCCCCCTTACCGGGCCTTGGGGTGCTGCTTTCCCGCTTGTGGAACCGAGTTGGGGTCGTCAAATGGCCTGGTGCATTGTTTGAAACACTGGTTAATGAGTTGTCAAGGTCGGAAATCATAGAACATAAGAGCAGCTCATTAACTGAAATTTTGAACATCGACAACTGGGTAACCAAAAGCCAGAGCGACAAATGATTAACCAAGGAGGCAACTCATTAACTGAATTTCGAACATCGACAACTGGTTAACCAAATGTCAGAGCGACAAATGATTAACCAAGGAGGCAACTCATTAACTGAATTTCGAACATCGACAACTGGTTAACCAAAAGACACAGGGACAAATGAGTAACCAAAGGGCCAACTCATTAACTGAAATTTCAAAGAGGCAACTCATTAACTGAAATTTTGAACATCGACAACTGGTTAACCAAAAGCCAGAGCGACAAATGATTAACCAAGGAGGCAACTCATTAACTGAATTTCGAACATCGACAACTGGTTAACCAAAAGACACAGGGACAAATGAGTAACCAAAGGGCCAACTCATTAACTGAAATTTCAAAGAGGCAACTCATTAACTGAAATTTTGAACATCGACAACTGGTTAACCAAAAGCCAGAGCGACAAATGATTAACCAAGGAGGCAACTCATTAACTGAATTTCGAACATCGACAACTGGGTAACCAAAAGACACAGGGACAAATGAGTAACCAAAGGGCCAACTCATTAACTGAAATTTCAAAGAGGCTACTCATTAACTGAAATTTGAACATCGACAACTGGTTAACCAAATGTCAGAGCGACAAATGAGTAACCAAGCAGGCAACTGATTAACTGAAAACTTGTCTTTCACATTTGGGACGGAATTCACGATGGGAATGTATTCGGCCCCCTTACCGGGCCTTGGGGTGCTGCTTTCCCGCTTGTGGAACCGAGTTGGGGTCGTCAAATGGCCTGGTGCATTGTTTGAAACACTGGTTAATGAGTTGTCAAGGTAGGAAATCATAGAACATAAGAGCAGCTCATTAACTGAAATTTTGAACATCGACAACTGGTTAACCAAAAGCCAGAGCGACAAATGATTAACCAAGGAGGCAACTCATTAACTGAATTTCGAACATCGACAACTGGTTAACCAAAAGACACAGGGACAAATGAGTAACCAAAGGGCCAACTCATTAACTGAAATTTCAAAGAGGCAACTCATTAACTGTAATTTTGAACATCGACAACTGGTTAACCAAAAGCCAGAGCGACAAATGATTAACCAAGGAGGCAACTCATTAACTGAATTTCGAACATCGACAACTGGGTAACCAAAAGACACAGGGACAAATGAGTAACCAAAGGGCCAACTCATTAACTGAAATTTCAAAGAGGCTACTCATTAACTGAAATTTGAACATCGACAACTGGTTAACCAAATGTCAGAGCGACAAATGAGTAACCAAGCAGGCAACTGATTAACTGAAAACTTGTCATTCACATTTGGGACGGAATTCACGATGGGAATGTATTCGGCCCCCTTACCGGGCCTTGGGGTGCTGCTTTCCCGCTTGTGGAACCGAGTTGGGGTCGTCAAATGGCCTGGTGCATTGTTTGAAACACTGGTTAATGAGTTGTCAAGTTCGGAAATCATAGAACATAAGAGCAGCTCATTAACTGAAATTTTGAACATCGACAACTGGTTAACCAAAAGCCAGAGCGACAAATGATTAACCAAGGAGGCAACTCATTAACTGAATTTCGAACATCGACAACTGGTTAACCAAAAGACACAGGGACAAATGAGTCACCAAAGGGCCAACTCATTAACTGAAATTTCAAAGAGGCAACTCATTAACTGAAATTTTGAACATCGACAACTGGTTAACCAAAAGCCAGAGCGACAAATGTTTAACCAAGGAGGCAACTCATTAACTGAATTTCGAACATCGACAACTGGTTAACCAAGAGTCAGAGCGACAAATGATTAACCAAGGAGGCAACTCATTAACTGAATTTCGAACATCGACAACTGGTTAACCAAGAGTCAGGGCGACAAATGATTAACCAAGGAGGCAACTCATTAACTGAATTTCGAACATCGACAACTGGGTAACCAAAAGACACAGGGACAAATGAGTAACCAAAGGGCCAACTCATTAACTGAAATTTCAAAGAGGCAACTCATTAACTGAAATTTTGAACATCGACAACTGGTTAACCAAATGTCAGAGCGACAAATGAGTAACCAAGCAGGCAACTGATTAACTGAAAACTTGTCATTCACATTTGGGACGGAATTCACGATGGGAATGTATTCGGCCCCCTTACCGGGCCTTGGGGTGCTGCTTTCCCGCTTGTGGAACCGAGTTGGGGTCGTCAAATGGCCTGGTGCATTGTTTGAAACACTGGTTAATGAGTTGTCAAGGTCGGAAATCATAGAACATAAGAGCAGCTCATTAACTGAAATTTTGAACATCGACAACTGGTTAACCAAAAGCCAGAGCGACAAATGATTAACCAAGGAGGCAACTCATTAACTGAATTTCGAACATCGACAACTGGTTAACCAAAAGACACAGGGACAAATGAGTAACCAAAGGGCCAACTCATTAACTGAAATTTCAAAGAGGCAACTCATTAACTGTAATTTTGAACATCGACAACTGGTTAACCAAAAGCCAGAGCGACAAATGATTAACCAAGGAGGCAACTCATTAACTGAATTTCGAACATCGACAACTGGGTAACCAAAAGACACAGGGACAAATGAGTAACCAAAGGGCCAACTCATTAACTGAAATTTCAAAGAGGCTACTCATTAACTGAAATTTGAACATCGACAACTGGTTAACCAAATGTCAGAGCGACAAATGAGTAACCAAGCAGGCAACTGATTAACTGAAAACTTGTCATTCACATTTGGGACGGAATTCACGATGGGAATGTATTCGGCCCCCTTACCGGGCCTTGGGGTGCTGCTTTCCCGCTTGTGGAACCGAGTTGGGTTCGTCAAATGGCCTGGTGCATTGTTTGAAACACTGGTTAATGAGTTGTCAAGGTCGGAAATCATAGAACATAAGAGCAGCTCATTAACTGAAATTTTGAACATCGACAACTGGTTAACCAAAAGCCAGAGCGACAAATTATTAACCAAGGAGGCAACTCATTAACTGAATTTCGAACATCGACAACTGGTTAACCAAAAGACACAGGGACAAATGAGTCACCAAAGGGCCAACTCATTAACTGAAATTTCAAAGAGGCAACTCATTAACTGAAATTTTGAACATCGACAACTGGTTAACCAAAAGCCAGAGCGACAAATGATTAACCAAGGAGGCAACTCATTAACTGAATTTCGAACATCGACAACTGGTTAACCAAGAGTCAGAGCGACAAATGATTAACCAAGGAGGCAACTCATTAACTGAATTTCGAACATCGACAACTGGTTAACCAAGAGTCAGGGCGACAAATGATTAACCAAGGAGGCAACTCATTAACTGAATTTCGAACATCGACAACTGGGTAACCAAAAGACACAGGGACAAATGAGTAACCAAAGGGCCAACTCATTAACTGAAATTTCAAAGAGGCAACTCATTAACTGAAATTTTGAACATCGACAACTGGTTAACCAAATGTCAGAGCGACAAATGAGTAACCAAGCAGGCAACTGATTAACTGAAAACTTGTCATTCACATTTGGGACGGAATTCACGATGGGAATGTATTCGGCCCCCTTACCGGGCCTTGGGGTGCTGCTTTCCCGCTTGTGGAACCGAGTTGGGGTCGTCAAATGGCCTGGTGCATTGTTTGAAACACTGGTTAATGAGTTGTCAAGGTCGGAAATCATAGAACATAAGAGCAGCTCATTAACTGAAATTTTGAACATCGACAACTGGTTAACCAAAAGCCAGAGCGACAAATGATTAACCAAGGAGGCAACTCATTAACTGAATTTCGAACATCGACAACTGGTTAACCAAAAGACACAGGGACAAATGAGTAACCAAAGGGCCAACTCATTAACTGAAATTTCAAAGAGGCAACTCATTAACTGTAATTTTGAACATCGACAACTGGTTAACCAAAAGCCAGAGCGACAAATGATTAACCAAGGAGGCAACTCATTAACTGAATTTCGAACATCGACAACTGGGTAACCAAAAGACACAGGGACAAATGAGTAACCAAAGGGCCAACTCATTAACTGAAATTTCAAAGAGGCTACTCATTAACTGAAATTTGAACATCGACAACTGGTTAACCAAATGTCAGAGCGACAAATGAGTAACCAAGCAGGCAACTGATTAACTGAAAACTTGTCATTCACATTTGGGACGGAATTCACGATGGGAATGTATTCGGCCCCCTTACCGGGCCTTGGGGTGCTGCTTTCCCGCTTGTGGAACCGAGTTGGGGTCGTCAAATGGCCTGGTGCATTGTTTGAAACACTGGTTAATGAGTTGTCAAGTTCGGAAATCATAGAACATAAGAGCAGCTCATTAACTGAAATTTTGAACATCGACAACTGGTTAACCAAAAGCCAGAGCGACAAATGATTAACCAAGGAGGCAACTCATTAACTGAATTTCGAACATCGACAACTGGTTAACCAAAAGACACAGGGACAAATGAGTCACCAAAGGGCCAACTCATTAACTGAAATTTCAAAGAGGCAACTCATTAACTGAAATTTTGAACATCGACAACTGGTTAACCAAAAGCCAGAGCGACAAATGTTTAACCAAGGAGGCAACTCATTAACTGAATTTCGAACATCGACAACTGGTTAACCAAGAGTCAGAGCGACAAATGATTAACCAAGGAGGCAACTCATTAACTGAATTTCGAACATCGACAACTGGTTAACCAAGAGTCAGGGCGACAAATGATTAACCAAGGAGGCAACTCATTAACTGAATTTCGAACATCGACAACTGGGTAACCAAAAGACACAGGGACAAATGAGTAACCAAAGGGCCAACTCATTAACTGAAATTTCAAAGAGGCAACTCATTAACTGAAATTTTGAACATCGACAACTGGTTAACCAAATGTCAGAGCGACAAATGAGTAACCAAGCAGGCAACTGATTAACTGAAAACTTGTCATTCACATTTGGGACGGAATTCACGATGGGAATGTATTCGGCCCCCTTACCGGGCCTTGGGGTGCTGCTTTCCCGCTTGTGGAACCGAGTTGGGGTCGTCAAATGGCCTGGTGCATTGTTTGAAACACTGGTTAATGAGTTGTCAAGGTCGGAAATCATAGAACATAAGAGCAGCTCATTAACTGAAATTTTGAACATCGACAACTGGTTAACCAAAAGCCAGAGCGACAAATGATTAACCAAGGAGGCAACTCATTAACTGAATTTCGAACATCGACAACTGGTTAACCAAAAGACACAGGGACAAATGAGTAACCAAAGGGCCAACTCATTAACTGAAATTTCAAAGAGGCAACTCATTAACTGTAATTTTGAACATCGACAACTGGTTAACCAAAAGCCAGAGCGACAAATGATTAACCAAGGAGGCAACTCATTAACTGAATTTCGAACATCGACAACTGGGTAACCAAAAGACACAGGGACAAATGAGTAACCAAAGGGCCAACTCATTAACTGAAATTTCAAAGAGGCTACTCATTAACTGAAATTTGAACATCGACAACTGGTTAACCAAATGTCAGAGCGACAAATGAGTAACCAAGCAGGCAACTGATTAACTGAAAACTTGTCATTCACATTTGGGACGGAATTCACGATGGGAATGTATTCGGCCCCCTTACCGGGCCTTGGGGTGCTGCTTTCCCGCTTGTGGAACCGAGTTGGGGTCGTCAAATGGCCTGGTGCATTGTTTGAAACACTGGTTAATGAGTTGTCAAGGTAGGAAATCATAGAACATAAGAGCAGCTCATTAACTGAAATTTTGAACATCGACAACTGGTTAACCAAGAGTCAGAGCGACAAATGATTAACCAAGGAGGCAACTCATTAACTGAATTTCGAACATCGACAACTGGTTAACCAAAAGACACAGGGACAAATGAGTAACCAAAGGGCCAACTCATTAACTGAAATTTCAAAGAGGCAACTCATTAACTGTAATTTTGAACATCGACAACTGGTTAACCAAAAGCCAGAGCGACAAATGATTAACCAAGGAGGCAACTCATTAACTGAATTTCGAACATCGACAACTGGTTAACCAAATGTCAGAGCGACAAATGATTAACCAAGGAGGCAACTCAGTAACTGAATTTCGAACATCGACAACTGGTTAACCAAGAGTCAGGGCGACAAATGATTAACCAAGGAGGCAACTCATTAACTGAATTTCGAACATCGACAACTGGTTAACCAAAAGACACAGGGACAAATGAGTAACCAAAGGGCCAACTCATTAACTGAAATTTCAAAGAGGCAACTCAATAACTGA
Source organism: Somniosus microcephalus (assembly GCF_052327205.1). Classification (NCBI taxonomy): domain Eukaryota; kingdom Metazoa; phylum Chordata; class Chondrichthyes; order Squaliformes; family Somniosidae; genus Somniosus; species Somniosus microcephalus. The sequence continues at coordinate 17,807 of NW_028226214.1, read as the reverse complement.
AATTTTGAACATCGACAACTGGTTAACCAAAAGCCAGAGCGACAAATGATAAACCAAGGAGGCAACTCATTAACTGAATTTCGAACATCGACAACTGGGTAACCAAAAGACACAGGGACAAATGAGTAACCAAAGGGCCAACTCATTAACTGAAATTTCAAAGAGGCTACTCATTAACTGAAATTTGAACATCGACAACTGGTTAACCAAATGTCAGAGCGACAAATGAGTAACCAAGCAGGCAACTGATTAACTGAAAACTTGTCATTCACATTTGGGACGGAATTCACGATGGGAATGTATTCGGCCCCCTTACCGGGCCTTGGGGTGCTGCTTTCCCGCTTGTGGAACCGAGTTGGGGTCGTCAAATGGCCTGGTGCATTGTTTGAAACACTGGTTAATGAGTTGTCAAGGTCGGAAATCATAGAACATAAGAGCAGCTCATTAACTGAAATTTTGAACATCGACAACTGGTTAACCAAAAGCCAGAGCGACAAATGATTAACCAAGGAGGCAACTCATTAACTGAATTTCGAACATCGACAACTGGTTAACCAAAAGACACAGGGACAAATGAGTAACCAAAGGGCCAACTCATTAACTGAAATTTCAAAGAGGCAACTCATTAACTGTAATTTTGAACATCGACAACTGGTTAACCAAAAGCCAGAGCGACAAATGATTAACCAAGGAGGCAACTCATTAACTGAATTTCGAACATCGACAACTGGGTAACCAAAAGACACAGGGACAAATGAGTAACCAAAGGGCCAACTCATTAACTGAAATTTCAAAGAGGCTACTCATTAACTGAAATTTGAACATCGACAACTGGTTAACCAAATGTCAGAGCGACAAATGAGTAACCAAGCAGGCAACTGATTAACTGAAAACTTGTCATTCACATTTGGGACGGAATTCACGATGGGAATGTATTCGGCCCCCTTACCGGGCCTTGGGGTGCTGCTTTCCCGCTTGTGGAACCGAGTTGGGGTCGTCAAATGGCCTGGTGCATTGTTTGAAACACTGGTTAATGAGTTGTCAAGGTAGGAAATCATAGAACATAAGAGCAGCTCATTAACTGAAATTTTGAACATCGACAACTGGTTAACCAAAAGCCAGAGCGACAAATGATTAACCAAGGAGGCAACTCATTAACTGAATTTCGAACATCGACAACTGGTTAACCAAAAGACACAGGGACAAATGAGTAACCAAAGGGCCAACTCATTAACTGAAATTTCAAAGAGGCAACTCAATAACTGAAATTTTGAACATCGACAACTGGTTAACCAAAAGCCAGAGCGACAAATGATTAACCAAGGAGGCAACTCATTAACTGAATTTCGAACATCGACAACTGGGTAACCAAAAGACACAGGGACAAATGAGTAACCAAAGGGCCAACTCATTAACTGAAATTTCAAAGAGGCTACTCATTAACTGAAATTTGAACATCGACAACTGGTTAACCAAATGTCAGAGCGACAAATGAGTAACCAAGCAGGCAACTGATTAACTGAAAACTTGTCATTCACATTTGGGACGGAATTCACGATGGGAATGTATTCGGCCCCCTTACCGGGCCTTGGGGTGCTGCTTTCCCGCTTGTGGAACCGAGTTGGGGTCGTCAAATGGCCTGGTGCATTGTTTGAAACACTGGTTAATGAGTTGTCAAGTTCGGAAATCATAGAACATAAGAGCAGCTCATTAACTGAAATTTTGAACATCGACAACTGGTTAACCAAAAGCCAGAGCGACAAATGATTAACCAAGGAGGCAACTCATTAACTGAATTTCGAACATCGACAACTGGTTAACCAAAAGACACAGGGACAAATGAGTCACCAAAGGGCCAACTCATTAACTGAAATTTCAAAGAGGCAACTCATTAACTGAAATTTTGAACATCGACAACTGGTTAACCAAAAGCCAGAGCGACAAATGTTTAACCAAGGAGGCAACTCATTAACTGAATTTCGAACATCGACAACTGGTTAACCAAGAGTCAGAGCGACAAATGATTAACCAAGGAGGCAACTCATTAACTGAATTTCGAACATCGACAACTGGTTAACCAAGAGTCAGGGCGACAAATGATTAACCAAGGAGGCAACTCATTAACTGAATTTCGAACATCGACAACTGGGTAACCAAAAGACACAGGGACAAATGAGTAACCAAAGGGCCAACTCATTAACTGAAATTTCAAAGAGGCAACTCATTAACTGAAATTTTGAACATCGACAACTGGTTAACCAAATGTCAGAGCGACAAATGAGTAACCAAGCAGGCAACTGATTAACTGAAAACTTGTCATTCACATTTGGGACGGAATTCACGATGGGAATGTATTCGGCCCCCTTACCGGGCCTTGGGGTGCTGCTTTCCCGCTTGTGGAACCGAGTTGGGGTCGTCAAATGGCCTGGTGCATTGTTTGAAACACTGGTTAATGAGTTGTCAAGGTCGGAAATCATAGAACATAAGAGCAGCTCATTAACTGAAATTTTGAACATCGACAACTGGTTAACCAAAAGCCAGAGCGACAAATGATTAACCAAGGAGGCAACTCATTAACTGAATTTCGAACATCGACAACTGGTTAACCAAAAGACACAGGGACAAATGAGTAACCAAAGGGCCAACTCATTAACTGAAATTTCAAAGAGGCAACTCATTAACTGTAATTTTGAACATCGACAACTGGTTAACCAAAAGCCAGAGCGACAAATGATTAACCAAGGAGGCAACTCATTAACTGAATTTCGAACATCGACAACTGGGTAACCAAAAGACACAGGGACAAATGAGTAACCAAAGGGCCAACTCATTAACTGAAATTTCAAAGAGGCTACTCATTAACTGAAATTTGAACATCGACAACTGGTTAACCAAATGTCAGAGCGACAAATGAGTAACCAAGCAGGCAACTGATTAACTGAAAACTTGTCATTCACATTTGGGACGGAATTCACGATGGGAATGTATTCGGCCCCCTTACCGGGCCTTGGGGTGCTGCTTTCCCGCTTGTGGAACCGAGTTGGGGTCGTCAAATGGCCTGGTGCATTGTTTGAAACACTGGTTAATGAGTTGTCAAGGTAGGAAATCATAGAACATAAGAGCAGCTCATTAACTGAAATTTTGAACATCGACAACTGGTTAACCAAGAGTCAGAGCGACAAATGATTAACCAAGGAGGCAACTCATTAACTGAATTTCGAACATCGACAACTGGTTAACCAAAAGACACAGGGACAAATGAGTAACCAAAGGGCCAACTCATTAACTGAAATTTCAAAGAGGCAACTCATTAACTGTAATTTTGAACATCGACAACTGGTTAACCAAAAGCCAGAGCGACAAATGAGTAACCAAGGAGGCAACTCATTAACTGAATTTCGAACATCGACAACTGGTTAACCAAAAGACACAGGGACAAATGAGTAACCAAAGGGCCAACTCATTAACTGAAATTTCAAAGAGGCAACTCATTAACTGAATTTCGAACATCGACAACTGGTTAACCAAATGTCAGAGCGACAAATGATTAACCAAGCAGGCAACTGATTAACTGAAATTTTAAAATTGACAACTGGATAACCAAAAGTGGGAACTCATGCTTCGGACGGGCTTACATACGGCAGGCTGACGCCCGGCAGAGGCCCGGGCTTCGCCTCCCTTGCGTAAGCGACCGTCTCCGAATCGATTAAAGGCGTAAAATCGGAGTTCAGAGCGGGAAAAATTTTTCCCGAAAACGGCCGGAAAAAAAAAAATGTCTCCTTTTCCGCCGAGCAGGGTGGCATTCGAACGGGCACGGGAAGCCGCGTCTAACGGTGTAAAAACGGCTTGGCTCCGACGCGGGAGTGCGGAGATATGGCCGTTCAAAGTTGTACTGGAAGTCCGGAAGGAGAAAAATTTGACTGCCTGTAGCCGAAAAAAGTTCCAGCGGTCGGTCACAAAAGTCAAATCCGTCCCGCTGATTTGACACTTGTCATTTCTGGCAGGGGGGATTGGCGGGGTACCTGGAGAATGGTAGGAGGTGGTTTTTCGAGACTTTGTCTGTTTTCCAGATTACTGTCTAGGGCCTCCAGGTCTGCAGAGACCGACCCGGGCTGCCGTCCAACCGACTTTTAACCCTTTTTGGGTGGAAATTTATTTCCATTTTTAACCAATTTTCGGGTTTTTGGTCGGGCTTAAAAACGGCAGCCTGACGCCCGGCAGAGGCCGGGGCTTCGGCTCCCTTGCGTAAGGGACCGTATACGAAACGATTAAAGCCGAAAAATCCGAGTTCAGAGCGGGAATTTTTTTTCCCGAAATCGGCCGAAAAATAAAAAAATTCTCCTTTTCCGCCGAGCAGGGCGGCATTCGAACGGGCACGGGAAGCCGCGTCTAACGGTGTAAAAACGGCTTGGCTCCGACGCGGGAGTGCGGAGATATGGCCGTTCAAAGTTGTACTGGAAGTCCGGAAGGAGAAAAATTTGACTGCCTGTAGCCGAAAAAAGTTCCAGCGGTCGGTCACAAAAGTCAAATCCGTCCCGCTGATTTGACACTTGTCATTTCTGGCAGGGGGGATTGGCGGGGTACCTGGAGAATGGTAGGAGGTGGTTTCTCGAGACTTTGTCTGTTTTCCAGATTACTGTCTAGGGCCTCCAGGTCTGCAGAGACCGACCAGGGCTGCCGTCCAACCGACTTTTAACCCTTTTTGGGTGGAAATTTATTTCCATTTTTAACCAATTTTCGGGTTTTTGGTCGGGCTTAAAAAACGGCAGCCTGACGCCTGGCAGAGGCCGGGGCTTCGGCTCCCCTTGCGTAAGGGACCGTATTCGACCCGATTAAGCCCCGAAAATGGATCCAAATGTCGGCCGACCAAGTAAGCTTGCTGGGGAGAGAGACTAAGTGCCGGGCTGGGCACCTCATTAACCAGTGAAAAGTTTTGGCTGCTGGAGAGACTAAGTCCCAGCCTGGGCACATCATTAACCATAAATGAAAAAGGCGAGGCCGAGTCTGGTGCATGGCTAACTGATTAACCAAATTGGCAAGGCCCGGGCTGAAAGTGAATGAGCGACCCGTGGCCAGGGGGCTGGAATGCGGGAGAGAATCCAACCCCCAAAATATGGAAGTCCGATGAGAAAATATTCGGCCGCCTTTTGCGGGCCTCGGGTGTTGCTTCCCGGCCTGGGAAAGTGAGTTGCTCCCGCCGAATTGACATGTGCATTTAACGATTTCGAGACATGATTAACCAAAACGCGGAAGTCCGATGAGAAAATATTAGGGCCCTTCAAGCGGGCCTCCGGTGATGCTTTCCGG